>NC_069503.1:220123264-220233264 GCF_027579735.1 Bombina bombina | reverse complement strand
GGAAAGATATAGGCAGGATGATACTTCCAAGGAAGTGACAATGCATCCACTGCTTCCGCCTGAGGATCCCTGGATCTGGACAGATACCTGGGAAGCTTCTTGTTTATATGAGAAGCCATCAGATCTATTTCTGGAAGTCCCCACATTTGAACAATCTGAAGAAATACCTCTGGGTGAAGAGACCACTCGCCAGGATGTAACGTCTGGCGACTGAGATAATCCGCTTCCCAATTGTCTATACCTGGGATATGAACCGCAGAAATTAGACAGGAGCTGGATTCCGCCCAAACAAGTATTCGAGATACTTCTTTCATAGCCAGAGGACTATGAGTCCCTCCTTGATGATTGACATATATCACGGTTGTGACATTGTCCGTCTGAAAACAAATGAATGACTCTCTCTTTAGAAGAGGCTACGACTGAAGAGCTCTGAAAATCGCACGGAGTTCCAAAATGTTGATTGGTAATCTCGCCGCCTGAGATTCCCAAACCCCTTGTGCTGTCAGAGATCCCCATACAGCTCCCCAACCTGTCAGACTTGCATCTGTTGAGATCACAGTCCAGGTCGGAAGAACAAAAGAAGCCCCCTGAACTAAACGATGGTGGTCTGTCCACCACGTCAGAGAGTGTCGTACAATCGGTTTTAAAGATATTAATTGCGATATCTTTGTATAATCCCTGCACCACTGGTTCAGCATACAGAGAGAGAGGTCGCATGTGAAAACGAGCAAAGGGGATCGCGTCCGATGCTGCAGTCATAAGACCTTGAATTTCCATGCATAAGACTACCGAAGGGAATGATTGAGACTGAAGGTTTCGACAAGCTGAAACCAATTTCAGACGTCTTTTGTCCGTCAGCGACAGAGTCATGGACACTGAATCTATCTGGAAACCTAAAAAAAGGTTACCCTTGTCTGAGGAATCAACAAACTCTTTGGTAAATTGATCCTCCAACCATGTTCTCGAAGAGACGATACAAGTTGATTCGTATGAGATTCTGCTAACAGTGAAGACTGAGCAAGTACCAAGATATTGTCCAAATAAGGAAATACCACAATACCCTGTTCTCTGATTACAGATAGAAGGGCACTGAGAACCTTTGAAAAAATCCTTGGAGCTGTTGCAAGGCCAAACGGCAGAGCCACAAACTGGTAATGCTTGTCTAGGAAAGAGAATCTCAGAAACTGATAGTGATCTGGATGAATCAGAATATGCAGATATGCATCTTGTAAATCTATTGTGGACATATAACGCCCTTGCTGAACAAAAGGCAGAATAGTCCTTATAGTTACCATTTTGAATGTTGGTATCCTTACATAACGATTCAATATTTTTAAATCCAGAACTGGTCTGAAGGAATTCTTCTTTGGCACGATAAATAGATTTGAGTAAAAACCCAGCCCCTGTTCCAGAACTGGAACTGGCACAATTACTCCAGCCAACTCTAGATCTGAAACACATTTCAGAAACGCTTGAGCTTTCACTGGATGTATTGGAACGCGAGAAAGAAAAAATCTTCCTGCAGGAGGCCTTATCTTGAAACCTATTCTGTACCCTTGTGAGACAATGTTCTGAATCCAAAGTGTGAATCGAATTGATCCAAATTTCTTTGAAAAATCGTAATCTGCCACCTACCAGCTGGGCTGGAATGAGGGCCGCACCTTCATGTGGACTTGGGAGCTTGTTTTGGCATTCTAAAAGGTTTGGATTTATTCCAGACTGGAGATGGTTTCCAAACAGAAACTGTTCCTGTAGAGAAAGGATCGGGCTTTTGCTCCTTATTCTGACGAAAGGAACGAAAACTATTAGCAGCCCTATATTTACCTTTAGATTTTTTATCCTGCGGTAAAAAAGTTCCTTTCCCCCCAGTAACAGTTGAAATAATAGAATCCAACTGTGAACCAAACAATTTATTACCTTGGAAAGAGAGGGAAAGCAAAGGTGACTTAGAAGACATATCAGCATTCCAAGTTTTAAGCCATAAAGCTCTTCTAGCTAAAATAGCTAAAGACATATACCTGATATCAACTCTAATGATATCAAAGATGGCATCACAAATAAAGTTATTAGCATGTTGAAGAAGATTAACAATGCTCTGAGAATTATGATCTGTTACTTGTTGTGCTAAAGCCTCTAACCAGAAAGTTGAAGCTGCAGCAACATCTGCCAAAGATATAGCAGGTCTAAGAAGATTACCTGAACATAAATAGGCTTTTCTTAGAAAGGATTCAATCTTCCTGTCTAATGGATCCTTAAAGGAAGTACTATCTGCCGTAGGAATAGTAGTACGTTTAGCAAGAGTAGAGATAGCCCCATCAATTTTAGGGATTTTGTCCCAAAACTCTAATCTGTCAGATGGCACAGGATACAATTTCTTAAACCTTTTAGAAGGAGTAAAAGAATTACCCAGATTATTCCATTCCCTGTTAATTACTTCAGAAATAGCATCAGGGACAGGAAAAACTTCCGGAATAACCACAGGAGGTTTAAAAACCGTATTTAAACGTTTAGATTTAGTATTAAGAGAACCAGAATCCTCTATTTCTAATGCAATTAAGACTTCTTTAAGTAAAGAACAAATAAATTCCATTTTAAATAAATATGAAGATTTATCAGTATCAATCTCTGAAACAGACTCCTCTGAACCAGAGAAATTATCATCAGAAACAGAATCAGAATGGTGATGTTCATTTAAAAATTCATCTGAAAAATGAGAAGTTTTAAAAGACCTTTTACGTTTACTGGAAGGAGGAATAACAGACATAGCCTTCTTAATAGATTTAGAAACAAAATCTCTTATGTTAACAGGAACACCCTGAGCATTAGATGTTGAAGGAACAGCAAAAGGTAATGGAACATTACTAAAGGAAATATTCTCTGCATTAGCAAGTTTATCATGACATTTATCACAAACAACAGCTGGAGGGACAGTTACCACAAGTTTACAACAAATACACTTAACTTTGGTAGATCCAGCATCAGGCAGCGAATTTCCAGAAGTAGCTTCTGATTCAGGGTCAACCTGAGACATCTTGCAATATGTAATAGAAAAAACAACATATAAAGCAAAATTGATCAAATTCCTTAAATGACAGTTTCAGGAATGGGAAAGAATGCCAATGAACAAGCTTCTAGCAACCAGAAGCAAATAAACAATGAGACTTGGTGGAGACAATAATGACGCCCATATTTTTTAGCGCCAAAAAAAAAATGACGCCACATCCGGCGACGCCGACATCTTTGGTGCAAAAAACGTCAAAAAAATGACGCAAATACAAAACAACTTCCGGTGACACGTATGACGCCGGAAATGACAAGGAAAATTTTTTTGTGCCAAAAAAGTCCGCGCCAAGAATGACGCAATAAAATGAAGCATTTTCAGCCCCGCGAGCCTAACAGCCCACAGGAAAAAAGTCAAAATTTTTTAAGGTAAGAAAAATTTAATATTCAAATGCATTATCCCAAATAATGAAACTGACTGTCTGAAATAAGGAATATTGAACATCCTGAATCAAGGCAAATAAATGTTTGAACACATATTTAGAACTTTATATAAAAGTGCCCAACCATAGCTTAGAGTGTCACAGAAAATAAGACTTACTTACCCCAGGACACTCCTCTACATGTAGTAGATAGCCAAACCAGTACTGAAACAAGAATCAGTAGAGGTAATGGTATATATAAGAGTATATCGTCGATCTGAAAAGGGAGGTAAGAGATGAATCTCTACAACCGATAACAGAGAACCTATGAAATAGACCCCGTAGAAGGAGATCATTGAATTCAAATAGGCAATACTCTCTTCACATCCCTCTGACATTCACTGCACACTGAGAGGAAAACCGGGCTCCAGCCTGCTGCAAAGCGCATATCAACGAAGAATCTAGCACAAACTTACTTCACCACCTCCATGGGAGGCAAAGTTTGTAAAACTGATTTGTGGGTGTGGTGAGGGGTGTATTTATAGGCATTTTGAGGTTTGGGAAACTTTGCCCCTCCTGGTAGGAATGTATATCCCATACGTCACTAGCTCATGGACTCTTGCTAATTACATGAAAGAAAAGACGTTCCTTCTTTGAAGAAGGATTAGGACACAGTGACGGTACAACAATCTCCTGATTGATATTTTTATTAGATACCACCTTTTGTAGAAAACCAGGTTTGGTACGTAACACTACCTTATCTGCATGAAAAATGAGATAAGGGGAATCATATTGTAAAGCATATAACTCAGAAACTCTTCGAGCCGAGGAGATAGCTACTAAAAACAGAACTTTCAAAGATAAGAGCTTAATATCTATGGAATGCAAAGGTTCAAACAGAACCCCTTGAAGAACCTTAAGAACTAAATTTAAACTCCAAGGCAGAGCAACAGGTTTAAACACAGGCTTGATTCTGACTAAAGCCTGACAAAACGCCTGCACGTCTGGAACCTCAGCCAGACGTTT
The DNA here is from genome assembly GCF_027579735.1 of Bombina bombina. Lineage (NCBI taxonomy): Eukaryota > Metazoa > Chordata > Amphibia > Anura > Bombinatoridae > Bombina > Bombina bombina. Next base: position 220,228,816 of record NC_069503.1, on the reverse strand, counting down.
GTGCAAAAGAATAGACAGAACAGAAATCTGTCCCTTTAAGGAACTAGCTGACAACCCTTCTCCAATCCTTCTTGGAGAAAAGATAATATCCTAGGAATCCTGACCTTACTCCATGAGTAACCCTTGGATTCACACCAACGAAGATATTTACACCATATCTTATGATAGATTTTCCTGGTGACAGGCTTTCACGCCTGTATTAAGGTATCAACGACCGACTCGGAGAAACCACGCTTTGATAAAATCAAGTGTTCAATCTCCGAGCAGTCAGCCGCAGAGAAATTAGATTTGGATGGTTGAAAGGACCCTGAAGTAGAAGGTCCTGTCTCAGAGGCAGAGTCCATGGTGGAAAGGATGACATGTCCACCAGATCTGCATACCAAGTCCTGCGTGGTCACGCAGGTGCTATCAAGTTCACCGAAGCTCTCTCCTGCTTGATCTTGGCAATCAGACGAGGGAGCAGAGGAAACGGTGGAAAAACATAAGCCAGGTTGAAAGACCAAGGCGCTGCTAGAGCATCTATCAGTGCTGCCTTGGGATCCCTGGACCTGAACCAGTAACAAGGAAGCTTGGCATTCTGACGAGACGCCATGAAATCCAGTTCTGGTTTGCCCCAAAGTTGAATCAACTGTGCAAACACCTCCGGATGGAGTTCCCCCCGGATGAAAAGTCTGTCGACTTAGAAAATCCGCCTCCCAGTTCTCTACTCCTGGGATATGGATAGCTGATAGATGGCAAGAGTGAACCTCTGCCCATAGAATTATTTTTGAAACCTCCAACATTGCTAGGGAACTCCTTGTTCCCCCTTGATGGTTGATGTAAGCTACAGTCGTGATGTTGTCCGACTGAAATCTGATGAACCTGACCGCAGCTAGCTGAGGCCAAGCCTGAAGAGCATTGAATATCGCTCTTAGTTCCAGAATGTTTATCGGAAGGAGTGTCTACTCCTGAGTCTCCAAGCCCTGAGCCTTCAGGGAGTTCCAGACTGCACCCCAGCCCAGAAGGCTGGCATCTGTCGTTACTATTGTCCAATCTGGCTTGCGGAAGGTCATACCCTTGGACAGATGGACCCGAGATAACCACCAGAGAAGAGAATCCCTGGTCTCTTGATCCAGATTTAGTAGAGGGGACAAATCTGTGTAATCCCCATTCCACTGACTAAGCATGCAGAGTTGCAGCGGTCTGAGATGTAGGCGGGCAAACGGCACTGTCTATTGCCGCTACCATTAAGCCGATTACTTCCATACACTGAGCCACTGAAGGGCGAGAAGTAGAATAAAGAACACGGCAGGAATTTAGAAGTTTTGACAACCTGGCCTCTCTAGAAAAATTTAAACTGCACATACCTCATAGCAGGAGACCCTGCACGCCATTCCCCCAGCTGAAGTTACCTATCTTTTCAGTTATGTGTGAGAACAGCAATGGATCTTAGTTACAACCTGCTAAGATCATCAAAGACCACAGGCAGACTCTTCTTCAACTTTCTTTTTTTACAACTCCGGTACCATTTGAAAATAAACTTTTGATTGAAGATAAACTAAATAAATACACCACTTCTCTCTAGCTACTTCCTTTCTTGTCGAGAGCTGCAAGAGAATGACTGGGAGTGGCAGTTAGGGGAGGAGCTATATAGACAGCTCTGCTGTGGGTGATCCTCTTGCAGCTTCCTGTTGGGAAGGAGAATATCCCACAAGTAATGGATGATCCGTGGACTGGATATACCTTACAAGAGAAAGTTTATATTATGTACATATGAGTTTGTATTGTCTTTTTATTATACACGTCATGATAATGGATTTCTACTGTATTTATTGGTCCTTTACATTTAATTCATTCTCTTGGTTGAATTTCACAAACAAGTAGGCTCAGGAGCGTGCATGTGTGTCAAGTACTATATTGCAGCAGTGTTTACAACAATGCTCGACACATGCACATGCTCCTAAGCCTACCTATGTGTGTTTTTCAACAAATTATACCAAAAGAACAAAGTGAATTTGATACGTCAAATTAAATTTTACAAAATTTATATATATATATATATATATATATATATATATATATACACATACACACATACACACACATATATATATATATATACACACACACACACTTTCTATTTAAATCATGAAAGTTTAATTGCAACTGTTTGCATATATATACACTACACATTTATTAAAATACTTTGAGTATTTAATAAAAAAAAATAAAACTTTCCAATATACTTCCATTATCAAAACGTGCACACTTTTTATATGAAAACTTTCTGAGGCTCCAGTTTCTACTGAGCATGTGCAAAAGTACACAGTATGTAAGTATATGCATTTTGTGATTGGTTGAAAGCTTTCACTTGACATGGGGGATCAGATTAACTTTGAAAATTGCAAGAAAATATTCTGTTCATTTCAATTTCAAAGTAAGTGCTATTGCATTGCCTTTTTATTGTGAATGTCAGTTATTCAATAACAATTCTACTGGTTTAGGGGTCATTTAACCCCTTAACGACCAGCTCCGTACCCTGTATTGCGCTGGTCATTATGCCCTTAAGGACCAGCAACGTACCCTGTACGACGCTGCAGTCCTGGGCTTCTCTCTGCAGCGATCTCGCTCAAAATTGCGAGATCACGCTATTTCTGCATGCCCCAAGTAATTTTACAAAAGGGCATTTGTAAAGATGGCAGTTCTTAATTAATATGAGTAAAAGCGAAGCACTGCCCTGTAATACTCCATTCCCAGAACTTGTGTTAATGGCTCTGCAGTTATGACTAATCTAAGAAGCTAAAGATGAAAATAGAGGGGAAAGTTGAAAGGGGAAAGCTAGAATAAATGATAATGAACATTATTTCCCGTATTTACAAATGAACTAGTCCGCAAGCATAGGAAAACCTAGAATACAGCAATCGCTGTATATTGCTCTCATTTAAAAGGGACGTGAAAGTCAAACTTTCATTATTCATACAATGATTTAAATAGAATACACAAATTGTGCACAGCTGAAGTGCCAGCTACTGCTAAGCATGTGCAGGAGTTCACAGCATGTACATATGATTGGCTGATGTCAGTCACATGATACAGCACAGGTAAAGAAAAGGGAAATTTGACAGGAAAAAAACTGCTCATTTGAAATCCAATGTGTTTTTATTCTGCATTTGTTAATAAAGTAATTCTACTGGACTTTACAAACTATTCAAATATAAATAAGTTAGGGTTCTACATTCTTGAACTAAAAACAAACAAACAATCTAAACTACAAAATGTATTCAAGTTTAACAAACTTTAACTAGCAGGACAGAGCCGTGCAGAGTAATAAATCAAAACTCTGCATTCTATATTCAAATAACAAGCATTATCAGGAGGAATAAAAACTAAAAACGTTCAGACTGTAAATTCTGTTTACAACTCTACATGGGGGAGCTACTGCATGGTTCTTAAGGCTAGATAATACAACAACATAGCAGCTTAAGAGCACACCACCTGCCAACATGTCTTTATACAGTGACAACAACAGAAAAACAAACAGTACAGAATTATTAATGCCCATCTAAGCTGGCAGCCGACAACGTAACCCTACTGGGAAAAGATATATTGCTTTTTCACCTACAGAGTTATCAATTGCATCTTGCTTCAGACATGACTTGTATCTTTTATACTTTAGAGCAAATGAATGCATTATATTCTTTGTGTCTGAAGACCACTGTTAGATGAAATAGTTATTATGACCTTGAATAAGCATTCACAGTAAAGGAGCTTCTTGTCTTTAATGCAAATGGAACTGGGAAGCTAAAACAAAGTTTTGGGAGTTTTCAGGATAAAGAATCAGGATTTTATCTAGAATCCAAATTTTCTCCAGGTACAAAGTTAAAGGGACTCTCAAGTCAAAATTAAACTCATGATTCAGATAGAGCAAGCAATTTTGAAACATCTTTCCAATTTACCTCCATTAACACAATGTGCACAGTCTTTTTAGTTACCAGCTCTTACTGAGCATGTGCAAGAGTTCAGAAAATATATGTATATGCATTTGTGATTGGCTGAGGTCTGTCACACAACACAGGAGGAGTGGAAATAGACAACTTTGTCAGAAAAAATCTACTACTCATTTGAATAAAGTTCAGACTAAGTGCTATTGAGTTGTCTTTTTAACATGCATTTTTTGATTATGCAACTCTACTGTATTTACTGGTCCTTTAAATTAGGGATAGGTAAGTTGTAAAGGGACATGAGACCCAAACAAATTCTTCCATGAACGAGGGAACAATTTATTTAAAAACAAACTTTTAAATGTACTAACAAACTTTTAAATGTACTTATATTTTCAAATGTACTAGTTCTTTTGGCCTCCTTCGTTGAAACTCAGGTAGGCTCAGGAACCTGTACATGACAAGTTCTATATGAATCAGTTTTGGGTCAACGTTTTTAACAATGTTATGCACTTTTAGACACTAGATGGCAGCAGTGTTAGCACAGTATATAACATTATTAAAAGCATGCATTGCTAAAGGGCAATTACCTACCTAACAAAACAACTAGATACATTTAATAAAATAAGTAAATTGGAAGCTTTAAAAACTGTAAACACTAAGTAACATTTTGTGCTTCATATTCCTTCAACTATTTTTATCCAATGTTTAGGCTTCTAATTAACCTGGAAAAAGCATTGTTTACAGCAGTGCTTTCCAAACTGTGTCGGGGGCAGTGTGTAGGTGTAGCAATTTTTTTTTTTTTTTTAATTTCTATTTTTTTTTGGTTTCCGACTTTTCGCCTGCCTACTACGCATATCACATGGTTGCCACGTAATTGATAACTAATGGGTCACAGATCATCTTAACCTATGGGCGCAGCTCAGTGGGAACTGAAACTATTCCCACTGGCAGCTTTGGTGGCACATTGGCTCCTGACTGCACGTGTAGTCTCCTCAATCTGCTTGTGACTGCACGTGTAGTCAGTGAGCGGGATAGCAGTGTGTTTGCAGTGTGGGAAGTAGTAAGTCGGACTCACAGAGCTCTGAGGGCGGCAGCTTAAACGCTGAGCTGGTCAGAAGTCAACGTGTTTTTTGGGGGGGGTTTGGGGGGGGGGGGTTGCAGCTAGCTCCCAGAAGTGCATTGCTGCTCCTGCTCTTGATATATGGATAGGAAGTGGAAGCTTAAAAATGCTTGATGATGAAATGCGAGTGTCTTTAGCTAATATTCCACCAAATATTCAGAAACTGTGTTCATCCCATCAACCTCATGCATCCCATTAAAATAGTAAGTAGCTATTGGTGTTAAACTTTTTTTTTTTTTTTAACTCTTGCACATACATACTGTAACTTGTAAATACATTTAGTTATTATATCATTTATGTATGTGTCCGTATCTCTTAAAACAAGTTAATTTAACCTCCTGTTTGTTAGTACAACTGAATTACTGTGTCGCAAAATGATGTAGGTCTAAAAAGTGTGTCACCAACATGAAGTTTGGAAAGCTCTGCTTTAGAGGCATTTGGACGTTGTATCCCTGAAATGGCTACACCGATACAGTATTTACTGTCTAGAAAACAAATAGACAAAATTCCAGTGAAATAAATAATGACAATTTTCATTCTCGCTATCTATAAATATATATACATAACCCGTGTAGGGAACACATGGTATATTTTGAAGAATCCAAGGCAGGCACATGGCTTATAGCGAGGCAGCAGAGCCAGGGTTCTTTTCAGTGGTGCCTTATTTACATGTGATTGATAGGAGCTGCAAGGTCAGTGTTTTTCCCACCTCTTTGGTGAAAGTCCATGAGTTGTTGTGTGGGAATTCCACTCCTGACCACTAGGAGGGGAACTCACATACGTGATGACTCAGACTCACCATCATTAGATTCTGGTTTTTCATATTTTTTATGGTTTTTCTAAATACATTATAGATATTTGACTGCCATATGTTATATGTGTAACAAGCAGTTTGAATTGTCATTGATGCTGCATTAGTAAACAGCAGAATTACCACATTTGCTACCAACATCAAAACTATATTGGCAGCTGTATAGTTAATATTTTTTTTTCCCCTCGGGTATAGCTCATTTAAAAATGTCATAGGTATAAATAGCAGTAAACAAAACACAGGCTGAGTAATAAGTTATAACAGCGTATGTTAGGCTACATCCAATAGATAGAATAAAAACAGAGTGTTAGTAATAGAAATGTGCTTAAATAAAAGGGACCTTAATCTACTGGCCACAACTGCAAACATGGTGAGCAGTATCCATGCTACTGTAGCTGCACCCAGCAGTTTAATTTCCTTTTAAATGGAGAGTAATTAAACTACAGTTCTGCTATAGAATAGCATATCAGCCAAGTCTTAACATTTTTTAAATACATTAACATCCTTTTTTTCTGCAATTATCTTTCCATAACCAAACTCCACCTACCATTTGCCTTATTTGGAGGAGCCAATCTGGGCTTTAGTCAGCGGACTTACAGGCTAGCCACAGTCATAAAGTATAAAATGCATTTATTTGCAGTTGTTATCCGTTAAAGCCAATTAGGGAGATATATGTAGCCAGGTCAGTCTTGAAAAGTCAGCAGGTGCATTTCAAATGAGTATTAGAAACTGCTCAATTTTCAGAGCTTATTTACATGAAAAGGGGACAAAATAATGAAAATATTTTGAAAAGTTTCATTATGCATGAACATTCTATATACAAATCTCAAGGTGTTTACTGTCCCTTTAACTGCCTTTCAGTCTTACAAGTATAATGCATATTTATTAACGTACGTATTTGTATATTCTGCAAAAATAGAGTCCGCTCTAATGCAAAGCCTGCCCCAAATACGTGCAAGAAAGTCAGGTTGACACAGCAAGAGGCTGTACTGTCTGAGCCATTTTATTTTGATAGACAGACAGGCTAATATATTCAACTGCTATAATTTTATCATAATCACAGAAGACTGGTGAGAATTGCCAGGAATATGTAGAAACAGGTTTACTACATAGATCACAGATTTTTTTTCTATACTTTTGTCCAGCCTTGTGACTGACATTATATATAACTGACCTTCTCCAAATATGATGTACACATGGTAAACATGGGGTTAAAATGGATTCTTTAGTTAAAGGATTCCAAAACTTTGTTTTTTTTTACTACACTGAACAACCTAAAATCGATTACAAATAACTTAGGGATTAAAACTTACCTGATTTGAATATTAAACGAGTATTTCTTGACTTAGAAAAGGAGATACAAAATCCTTGAAATCGCGTCACCCAAGCCAAACCCCCTTTCTCAGTGTAGAAATTAGAATACAGTTAGTCCAATCGTTATGCTCTAGCGTGCATATAATTATCCCAAGGATTCGTCATCGGGCGCATGCGCAAATCATTCCGCCGTTTTATCGCATGCGCATATTGCCTATTTGATTACAAATGCCATTACAAGGCATCTACTGGCATAACGCGTCTGTCTGCAGCTCAAAAGGATTGTGATGTTTTTGATGACGGGGAAGAATAAAGCGCATGCGCAGTAAGGCGGATTACGGCCATATTGATAACGCAGGTTATCAGGGACTATTGGTTACGGACATCTAAACTAGTAAGTGTGGGTTTGGAAAACTATTAATTTTGTTATATGAATATACAGAAAACAATAAATATTTTATAATTGAAGCATATTGTCAATATGATTAATACATATGTTTTGTTCATTTGAGATAAAGTTTATTGCAAGGTTTAGTGTCCCTTTAAGTGATAGATTATTGCTGTGTTAAATAAAAACATCCACTCATTAATTACACTGTACCAGCTATTAGCTCTGGGGTGGACCTTTAAATGCTAATGAGTATTTCACATAAAGAAAATGAGATATGAACTGCTAAGTCAACTCTTCCATAACATCACAATGGGTTTGTGCTAGCAATGATGGAAAATGACGACAGCATAGAATCTATGCGCTACACAATGAAGAGAGCGAAAGCTAAATAAAGGTGTATCCCCCCGAGCATGGCAAGATGGAGATGTATTACCTGTCTATCTCCAGAGCAGCTTCTCATTATTGCCAATTTGCAACTGCATTTCTGGTGCCTGAATGGCTGCAACGTTTACCTTTGTGCTGGTCGTTTTGTCTTCAACTTCCCAGCAGTTGTCATCTAATCCCCCTCTATTACTAGAGATGCTGTTTATTGAAACTTGCCAGGCATGTAGAAGTGCAGATGTACAATTGCAGTCGCACCAAAGTGTCAATAAACAGCAGGAGTTTATTAAAAGAACAAATTGGACATTGTCAAAACTGCAAAGAGAAGCAGATAAATCGAACTGCTCACATAAGAGCCCATTTAACTAGAAATATGAATAGATTTTAGCCAATAAAATTAAAGCTACACATACATGGAGCCAATCTCACTAATAATCTCTGATGCCCAATATGTGGCTACATTAGTTTTTGCACAATGGCAGCCTGATACCCCGACTACAAGGCCAGGAATCTAATAGTGTGTGATCTGTTCTTCAGATCAGAGGAGACAGGTAACTGATGTATATACAGAGGTCATAAGGGACACAAAGCAGAGAATTGTGTTATGGGGCTAGGACAGGGGAGGTAGTACAGCAGGTATCATAATTTAATCATTAAAATGGTATGCTCGGTCTGAATCACAAAAGAAAATTGTTGGGTTTTATGTCCCTTCAAGGGGACATTATACACTAGATTATTCTTTGCATAAATATTGCATAAATATATTGTAGATGATCTATTTACATAGCCTATAAAGTTTTTTTTTAAATGTATAGTTTTGCTTATTTTTAAATAAAATTGCGCTGATTTTCAGACTCCTAACCAAAGCCAATTTTTTTTAGAAATATACTGATGTATTCCTACTCCAACTTGCTCCTGTTTGTGTAAAGTCTTTTCATACACAGAGGAGGGGGGGGGAGGGTCTGCTTTTTTGCTATATAAACACTTTCAGTGGGTGTTCCAACTAACCTTTTCAACAGAGCTAAACTGGGAGCTTCTAAGTAAGTTTTTAAATGGTTTTAGACTGGATTTTTATATCAGTAACTGTGCATATTATTTTGTATAGTGGTGTCTATCACATGCAGTTATATGAAAATTGGTTCATACTGTCCCTTTAAGGGGTCGACAATTCTGTTAAAAATGTAGAAGCCAGACATTGGTATTTGTATATAGACAAAAGGAGAACTACTCAAAAAATTAGGAGCATGGGATAAAACTCTTGAAGATAGAGAATTTAAAAAAAGTTTCCAATATACATCTATTATCAAATTTGCTTCGTCCTAGGTTATTCTTTGTTAGCGTAGCGTGCACGTCTGGAGGACTACTTGTCAGGAAATAGTGCTGCCATCTAGTGCTCTTGGTAATGTATAACATTGTTACAGAACTGCTGCAGACACATGCACACTCCTTAAAGGGATACAAACCCCACATTTTTTTTCTTTCATGATTCACATAGAGCATGCAATTTTAAGCAACTTTCTAATTTACTCCTATTATTAATTTTTCTTTGTTCTCATGTTATCTTGATTTGAAAAAGCAGTAATAAAAGGTTAGGAGCCGGCCCATTTTTAGTTCTGCACCTTGGTAGCGCTTGCTGATTGGTTTGCTACATTTAGCCACAAACCAACAAGTGCTACCCAGGTGCTGAACAAAAAATGGTCTGGCTCTAAAGCTTACAGTACTGCTTTTTCAAATCAAGATAACATGAGAACAAAGAAAAATTGATAATAGGAGTAAATTAGAAATGTGCTTAAAATCTCATGCTCTATCTGAATCATGAAATAAAAAAATTGTGTTTAGTATCCCTTTAACTTACCTTCATGCTTTTCAACAAAGGATAACAAGAAAAACAAAATTTGATAAGTAAACTGAAAAGTTGTTTAAAATTGTGTGTTCTGAATCTGAAGAAAATGGTATTATGTCCCTGTAACAAGCCTTAAAACTACAGCTCCAGCACAGGAATAAGGAAGAACAATTCTATGGACATGTAAACAGCTCCATTTCACCATATAATATAGACATGCTGATAATTAAGTAGATTTGAGTGTGTTAAAGCTGTAAGAATGCATTAACATTAGCAATTAATATATTTTATGGAGATACCTGGGTGCTCAGAAATGTACTGCAAGCAACAATATGATAGATTTGATTTCAGCAGTGAGAAATGTCCAATAAAAAGGTTTAGGACTGCAGACATTGTACTGTGCTACTATACTAAACGCCTTCTAATGCATGGGAGGTGGAAATCACACAGGAACCGTAGTGATAAACAACTTTACTATATCCTTAACTATAGCAAGCTGTACTTTTCCTATGTGTATTATATGCTTTACAGTGGTGATAAATTCTGCAATACACACATGAAACACATTAGAGGACTCACATGTGACTTGTATGGTATTTTTACAAGTTGGTAAAATGTGTAAGACTTGTAATGCAGCTAATGTATCTGAATGATATCCACCTCCTATGTATGCATTAAAGCACTTAAAGTCCATTTTGAAAGGTATTAAAGACCACTAAAGCCACAATTAAAGCTTAACAATTCAGAGCACATAATTTTAAACAACGTTCCAATTCACTACTATTATCTAAATTTGCACATTTTTATATGCACACTTTCTGGGGCACTAGCTTCTACTGAGCATGTGCAAGAACTTTGTGATTAGCTACTGGCAGTCACACGGTGCAGGAGGAAGAAAAAAATACACTACTCATTTTAAATGCATCATTTCTGCAATTCTGAGTACTTTTTGGGTTATTCTCTGTATACAAATACCACTGAATGCCCTCTAAAAGTACGTGTGGTTCCTAAATATTATTGCTGGCTCCTATATTTAAAAAAAACAATAAAATTGTCTACCCCTGCTTTATCACTGTCCCTAATAAATCTACTTTGCAGAGGCATGCCGCTATTCACCAATGAATAGTAGATATATTAGTATCCTTTGAGCCTAAGCATCAATCTCTGTGTACTGTCTATATAAATTTAAACAGATTTACCTTTTTCATGAAAAAGAAATAACAGGTTCTCTTCCACATCCTTGATAAACTGAAGTCAAATCAGTCTTACAAAAAAAAAAGGAAAAAAAAAAAAAAGTGTATCTGGTCTTTGAAGCCCTCACCAATAAAAGATTGGCCTACTGCAATAGAGGTCCTGGACTCCTGGCACATAACACAAAGTTTAAGATCCCACCTTATCCGGTAGGCATAAAACTCCTCCACACATACTATATTTGTTCAAAAGCCAAGACAAACGGAGGAAAAACTTGGCAAAATGACTGCATCCAAAGTAACATTTACAAAGCATTATTTAAGTGTTTTAGTGTTTAGTGTTGTCCTCAGAGAAAGTTACTCGCCGGGTGGCATTATGAAGTATCTGGGTGGAGGTGGTGTAATACTTTACTATAAAACATTTTCAGTTACTTATAACAGGCTACATAAGCTATCCAGAGCACATATTAATTGCATAATTTAACATACAGTGATTTAATAATTTGTACTACACACTAAATCAGATGATTGTACTGATTAACTTAAGCAGCCAAAGATGAATGGTGAACACTCCTTCCATTTGTGCCACAGCTAAGCAACATACATCCAATTTATACAACTTCAGAATAATATGAGAATGCTAAACTGCTGCTTTGTAAAAGTCCTCAAAAGCTTGTCCTGTTAACTCCTTGTAGTATGAGTTTTAAACCAGTGGTCCAGATGTCATTAGCTTCTGAGGTTCTCTCACTTAGAGGCAGATAAAGCCAGATACCTGGATATGTATATCACTAGAGACGATAGATTGTTAACAAAAAGATATAACAAACACAAGAATAGACAAAAGATCAATTCTGAATCAAATGATACAAGACTGGTTTATCTTCAACATCCTTTTATTTCAGCTACACATTTAGCAAATGAACACAAAAATAACAACCATTTGTTCTTCATCTGGACCAACACTTGATATTTATAGTAGCTGTAACATCAAATGCTCCCACTAGGAGGGGTACCAAAAGTATGGTACAGACATGGCACTCATACCAAATTAACTGGCACTCTGCCCTGGGGCTGCTACAAAGCCGTTTTGTTTCATTAAGAGCAACTGCAGCAGTCTATTTTTTTAAAAAAACATCCTAATATGTGTCATTAATTCTAAACTGATAGAAATTATAGATTTAAAAGTAAAAAAACAAACAAACTAGTATTTAATATCCCTTTAATTATAATTGTATTATATAAAAGTTGTTTTTTTATTATTTTTTGTTTGTTTGAATCTGTGTCGCTATGTACCTTCTTGTGGGCAATTACAAAATGTGAAGGTGCCTTAAAAATAAATGATAAAACAAAATTGATAAGAGCATTAGGGGTTACTTAAATATCTATCTATAATCATGCAATGAATATGTATTTTCAGTACAAAAAACTACAATGTGTAAAAAGGAAAAAAAAACAAAAAACTTATTTCCATTCATTATACTAATTATTTCAATTATAAGAATATATTACCTCTACAAATTGTGACCAATTATTTTTGCAAACATTCAAATGGCTTATCTTACTAGCAAAACATTGTATACAAGCATGCCCCCTAGTCAAGCTCGCATTTTATTGCCAGCTATCTATGCAGAGAGTAAAACGTAAATTGGGGTTGTGCTTTGGGTTCATATGGTTCGCATTTCGTTGCTGATCATTTCTTCTACCAGCAATTAGCACTTTGAAAATGTGTAAATATTTCGAAAATATGTTTGCAATTATACTAAGGAAGTAAGTATACTGCATAAAAAGGGCATATTAAATAGTACTGGCTGGGGGAAAAAAAGCAATATGACTTTCTAAAATAGTAAAGATGTTCTACTTAAAGGGACAAGTCAAAATAGACCTTTATGATGCAGAAAGAGCATGCAGTTAAGACACTTTACAAATTACTTCCATTATCAAATTTTGCACAGTTTTTTTATATGCACTTTCTGGGGAACAAGATCCTACTGAGCATGTGCACAATCTCACAGGGTATACGTATACTAGTCTGTGATTGGCTGATGTCTGTCACATGAAACATTGGCCCGAAAACTCGAGATTATGCAATTCTACTGCATTGAGCGGTCCTTTAACTGCAGTCAACTTTTCATTGAAAAATTTTCTTTGCCCCTGAAGTACAAAATATCAGCAATCTGGCTTAATTATTTTTGCACTCTATAAAGCACTGAGCCTCTATACATTTCTTAAATAAACAATGAGATCCCAGGAGGGGAAATTAAGGGCGCGCTAAGCAGTGTTCATATATTGTCAGTTTGGATATGTCCGAAAATTTTACCAGACAGTGGTTTGTAGCAAATGTTTCTGGTGATCACAAATATAGGATCCTGGATGGTGAATGTTGTAACTGATGTTAATCGGGGCAGCTCCTGATGATCCCGGTGTGTGGGGTAGACTAATAGACAGTGTCATGATACAATCATGTGGAGTAGTTGATGCCTGGATTGGCTGCTGAGCAGAGGTGGTATTGTCTCAGCCTGGAAGTGAACTGTTTGGTCTGTGTGCGTGGAATCTGTATTCAGAGAAGCTGTGGGCTGAGCCCCTTCCCCCTCCTTAGCCTAGTGATGTGTGTAAAGGAATGCAGAACGCTCCTCCCCTTGGAGACTAAAAGTGGTAGCTAAGCCTTGTTTTTATTGGCCAGACTTGTTGTAAATTATAACCCGGGCGTTGTCTTTGTCAAGACAAAGAGAATCAGATTCAAGTATGCAAGAGACAGACTTTTTAGGCAGAACTGCCTTGGGACCAAGAGACTAACATCAGATGGCAGCTCTCCACATACCTAAAGGAATTTGATAATAAGTAAGGTATTGTGTAATTCTTTTCAGGTCCAATTTTGTTTTTAAATAACTGTAGCTTTGCATTTGTATGTTTATTTTGAGTGTCTTTGTAATTTTGCACTGTGTAACTTGTGTTGATATTTTTGTTATTAAACACATAGAAAATCTAATTCCGTCTTTGGGCTCTAATATCTGAATTCACACTCCTGTTGAGACAAGGTTAAAGGCATGTTACCAAGGTGTTAAATAGTGTGAGTTTTTTGGGGTTCCCCAGAACTCCCCTTTAATTTAAAAGTTTTGGTGGTGGCAGCAGGGGAATTGTTAATTAGAGCAGTGTGGACAAGAATTGGGGGTTAATGAGGTGTCCCTTCTAAGGTCCTTTTGCAGAGTTGCAAGGATAAGGGAACCAGAGATGTGTGCCATTAACCCCTTCATGCCCACACCCCTCTATTGTGATGCTGAGAAGGCTTGATTTGTCACAGACAGCAAAGACAAAAAGAGGGCGTCTCATAGTGTAATCCTGTCTCATGAGATCGGAAATGCAGTGGTAATGAATATGCTTACCAGAAATGCAGGCACCGTACTGTGACTGGTGCAAATAAGCAGGCTAGCACTTAACAGTGGCTAGTACACTGAAGCCAGTATTCACCGCTGTGTGTTGGTGCTGCACGGCTGTTAGTGGTAATAGATAGATTTCTGTATCGGCTGTAGGATAATATCAAATCGAGGACAACTTCCAATATTAAAAGATAAAAACGCTTTGACACAATAAAGCGTTTTTATCTTTTAATATTTAATATCTGATAAGCATATTCATTACCACTGCATTTCTGATCTCATGAGACAGGATAAAACTATGAGGCGCCCCCTTTTTGTCTTTGATTTCTTAACTAAAGTACAGGTGAAATAATCAGCTGACGTGTGAGCTGATAATGTCACCTGTGCTTTAGTTAAAGATATAATGAATATCTGTCCTGTTAAAAGTCCTGAGTACTGTGTTTGGGAAACAATGCTTTAATCTGTTGGAAAATGTCATTTTAAGACTATCAACCCTAGAGTACTGTGTGCTTAACCCCCCGACAAAGGGGTTGCATACACACAGCAGACAAAGCCTGTGCATTCGGCAGCTTCAGCTATTTGCTGAGACGGATTACTTCTTCTGAAAGTGCAGCACACTAAGCTCTGGATCACAGTGTGTTGCACTTTCACAAGAAGGAATTTGGCTCGAACAATGTCTCTCCTCCCTTTTGCCTCAAAGCTGCTCGAAAAGCTAGTATATGCACACCTATCCCATTTCCTTACATTAAACTCCCTCCTTGACGCACTGCAATCTGGATTTCGTCCCCATCACTCCACAGAGACAGCAATTCTTAAGGTTACCAACGACCTACTTACAGCAAAATCAAAAGACCACTTCTCTCTGCTTATCCTCCTTGATCTGTCTGCAGCCTTTGATACTGTTGACCACCCTCTTTTGCTCCAAACCCTCCAATCCTTTGGCATTTGTGACAAAGCCCTCTCGTGGTTCTCTTCCTACCTTTGAAACCGAACCTTTAGTGTAGCCTCCTCTGTCCCTCCTCTGCCCTGTCACCACTTTGTCGGGGCAACACAAGGCTCTGTCTTGGGTCCCATTCTCAATCTACACGTCATCATTAGGTTCCCTAATTAAGTCCCATGGTTTCCAATATCATTTGTATGCCGACCACTCCCAAATCTCCTTCCTTGTTAAGCCGTGTCACTGTCTTTCTACAATCTCTTCCTGGATGTCTTCTCACTACCTCAAGCTAAATCTCCTCAAAACTGAGCTTCTTATTTTCCCCCCTTCTTCCAAAATCTCCACCCTCAATCTCTCTATGACTGTCAAGAACTCCATCATTACCCCTACCCCGCATGCCCGATGTCTTGGGGTCACATTTGACTCAGATCTTTCTTTCAGTCCTCACATTCAGTTCTTCAGGCCCATTTATCAAGCTCCGTATGGAGCTTGAAGGGCCGTGTTTCTGGCGAGTCTTCAGACTCGCCAGAAACACAAGTTATGAAGCAGCGGTCTAAAGACCGCTGCTTCATAACCCTGTCCGCCTGCTCTGAGCAGGCGGACAGGAACCGCCGGAAATCAACCCGATCGAATACGATCGGGTTGATTGACAGCTCCCTGCTGGCGGCCGACTGGCCGCGAGTCAGCAGGGGGCGGCGTTGCACCAGCAGCTCTTGTGAGCTGCTGGTGCAATGTTAAATGTGGAGAGCGTATTGCTCTCCGCATTTAGCGAGGTCTTGCGGACCTGATCCGCAGTGTCGGATCAGGTCCGCAAGCCCTTTGATAAATGGGCCCCCTTGGCTTAAGCCTGCTGCTTCCACCTTAAAAAAATCTCTAAAATTAGACATTTCCTTACACAAGACAACTAAGATTTTAATCCACTCTCTCATCCTTTCCCGCCTCGATTACTGCAACTCTGTCTTCTCTGGTCTCCCCAGCTGTTGCCTAGCTCTTTTACAATCCATAATGAATGCCTCTGCCAGGCTCATCTTCCTTACAGGTCACTCTTCATGTGCTGCATCTCTCTGCCAATCCCTTCCCTGGCTTCCACTTGCCTCTAGGATTAAACACAAAATTCTCAATCTGACATACAAAGCCCTCAACTGCACTGCTCCCCCCAATATCTCAGACCCTGTCCCCAGATACTCTTCCTCCAGTCCCCTTCGCTCTGCTCATGACCACCTACTCTCCTCCTCTCATGTTACCTCCTCACACTCCCATTTATAGGACTTCTCCAGACTGGCTCCCATCTTGTGGAACTCTCTGTCTCGCTCCACAAGACTCTCCACTAGTTTTGAAAGCTTCAAGCACTCCCTAAAGACTCTACTGTTCAGGGATGCATACAACCTAAACTAACCTTTCTTTATACCAGTTCCTCTCCTCCATTGCTATCTCCTGAACCCCATTAGCATGTAAGCCTAAGAGTCCAGCTGTTTGTAGATCACCTTCTTAAGAGCTTAATACTACAGTGCGACTCTTGGCAGGGCCCTTTACCCACTTTATCCCTATAAATGTTTTGTTGTACGCATTTGTTTATAGCGCTGCGGAATCTGTTGCCGCTCTATAAATAAACCAATAATAATAATAATAATAATAATAATAGCAGAAGGTCGTGTGCGGCAGCTTTGTTCCGCATTCGGCAGCTAATGAAGCTGCTAGATACACAGGCCTAATAGAAAAACTGCTCGGGACTCCCAGAGCACTGCTGGTCCCTAGCGGAAAATGCTGATAGTTCCACATCTGAGTCATGCAACTAGTGCTGCTGTTTTTATTGCGCAAGACTATCAAATTGTAAAATAACAAAAATTTTCAGTAACTAATAATACTAATACTACAAATTTGTCAATTTCCTACTAGAAATTTATAGATTCCTTAGCCTCCCTTAATCAAAAAACGTTAGCAATCCAAGCAGAAGTAGTTCAATGCACAGGACACAAATGTTTAGGGAAAGGAAATGTAATGGTTTATTTTAAGTCATGGGGACTGGTTTCAAGGGCTCAACAATCCCAGGCGCCAGGGAGCTACTGGCTCCTAGAACTTTACCCCTGGCTCCTACGTTTTTTGTTATTTTTCATATATCTATATAAAAATGCCACTGAATGACTCCTAAAAGTATGTCTGGCTACTAAATATTTTTACTGGCCCCTAAAATTTTAAACAGATTTAATGACCCCCCCTGGAGTAAGGGTCAGATGGGACTTTATTATGTATGTTTGCTTGATTTAAATCTTGTGGTACAGTGGCTATGGCAGTACCAGCATTGTGGTCAACCCCCAGACACACCTGCAGGCTAGGAGAGTGCCCTCATAGAGTTGCAAGCAACATCACTACTAATAGGAATATCAATGGATCATAAATGTGGCAGGTGGCATTGCCTTTATTAAACCTAAACATAACCTACCAGCATCCCAATCCCTACCTGAGATCAAGACAATGTCAGGATGGCAAGAATTTGTAATGTACACAATACCTAACACAATTATGGTCAGTGATTTTCTGTGCCCAACTTGAAAGCCAGATACTGTCATCACATTAATAAGATTTCTACTGAAAATGTTTCCTTAAAAAGGACATAAGGTGTATTTGAAATGCACATTTCTTATTATAATAATTTCATAAACTATTGAATCCATGTCATTGGGTACTGATCCCAGCACTTCAGTATTAGGCAGTATTTTACAAATTAGTCCACAATACAAAAGAAATCCTCTGTTGTTGGACTCAAAGTTGCGGCGGTATTTGTCAAGCCTTTAATACGGGATGTGGATCACATTAAATACAGTCAGTGTAATTCATATTAAATGCACTCCTTAGCGTGCTTAGAATAATAACACAATTATGGACTATGAAAATATCAACAGCAATGATCTCACCATATACCTGTAAGTCTGGAACCGTGCCAGCCTGTTGTGGACCGTTTGTGTTAATTCCGTTGCACTTGTACTCCGGATGGCAATCAGCTACATCCCCAAACTCACCGAGGACGCCACTCTGTGCGGCTCTGATCGCTGCATGTGTGCCGTCTGGCACGCTGTACCTGTGTCCACTTCCGATGACGTAGATGCTGTGTGCAACCAAGGACCCGGTTGCCTTACCACTCACTCGTAGCTCCAGCCGGAGGAAAATGTAAATTCAAGAACAAAAGGCAAATCCAGCGAGCTTCATAGAAAAAAAGCGGTAAACTTTATTATTTAAAATGATAGAATACACATCAAAACGGGGGCAAAAGGACTATGAGATTAAAAAATATGCCATAAGACATCAGCTGCAAGCCTTCGGCTGGAGCTACGAGTGGTAAGGCAACCGGGTCCTTGGTTGCACACAGCATCTACATCATCGGAAGTGGACACAGGTACAGCGTGCCAGACGGCACACATGCAGCAATCAGAGCCGCACAGAGTGGCGTCCTCTGTGAGTTTGGGGATGTAGCTGATTGCCATCCGGAGTACAAGTGCAACGGAATTAACACAAACGGACCACAACAGGCTGGCACGGTTCCAGACTTACCGGTATATGGTGAGATCATTGCTGTTGATATTTTCATAGGAGCCATAATTGTGTTATTATTCTAAGCACGCTAAGGAGTGCATTTAATATTAATTACACTGACTGTATTTAATGTGATCCGCATCCCGTATTAAAGGCTTGACAAATACCACCGCAACTTTGAGTCGAACAACAGAGGATTTCTTTTGTATTGTGGACTAATCTGAGTGATTTCTCCTCTGTGTGGAAACAGTTGAAGGTGGCATTAGATACTGAACTAATTCTTTCTTGGACATTGTGGGAATTTAATTTCCAAATATTGATAGATACACTTAGGGGGCACGGAGTTTCTTTTCTTTACAATCCTTAACGGATATGGATACAGACAGATTGACTTTGGAAGACACGTTTATAAGACAGCAAGAAATATTAGACATTAGTGACGTTTTTTTATTGATGGAACGTACCCTCATTAAAGAATATCACACTTGGTGGGATAAGAGAGCCCTGGAGAATTATCTGTTGCTTGAGCTCATACCCAGTGGATGACTTTGATTTCATTAATGAATGGAATGCAGCGCTGTCTGAGTGCTCCAAAGTATTAATGGGTTTAATAGTTAAATTTAAAGACAAACAATTCACTAAGATCAGAGAGGATATAGCTGGTGTGCAGTTGCAGTTGAATGCATTTTTGGATCATCCCAAATACAATGATCTGGATAAGGTTTTGAAAGAAATTGTGGACAAGTTTAGATTGGAACTTGACAATTTTAAACTGCGTAAATTTAATCGTGATAATGATGATTATCTGAATAATAAAGTTTATGTCTGGCAAAATAACACCAGAAATACCAGATACAGGAGAAGGTGGGCTAATAATAAACAAAAACACACAGGCAAAGAGAAAAGGGTAACCTTCTCTGATTCAGAAGGTACTAACAATGAACAATCAGGCTACTCCTCTAGGAGTGGTTCTAGTGACCAATCTGAGGAAGAAGAACAGACCGTTAGGCCCAAACAGAAGAGCAAAACAACACAAACTAAAGGGGACACTACACTAACTAGGTCTGAACCGGTAGTCACTAGGAATGCAAGTCAAAGAGACACACACCAAGATAATACAGATACTAGACGTAGAGAATTCCTAAGTGACAATGACAGTGACACTCCATTAATGAACATACAAACAAAATCATGCTTGAAAACTAATGGTCAGTCAATTCAGCACCCTTTAGGACAGGTGGGGATGGAAACAGAAGGGGGAGGAGGAAGAGGAAAAGATCAAAAAAGTTGCAGGGGCAGAGGGCAGTACAACAAATATCGCATATAAAAATCATTAACCTCTCAAATTCCATCCTTAGTGCTGATGAGACCTCAGCTTTAGGCCTAGGTTTGGGATTTGTACCCAGTACGCAATTTAATGTTTTTGAAACTATTATAGATCTTAACCGTTTGATGGGACCTCACATTGAGGAAATTTTTCTGGGGCAAAGACCAACAGGGACCGAACGCTGATATCTCATCAGATACAGACATTTGGAACATGCCTAATGAATTAAGTCCTATAATGGACATAATGAATTTTGAGGCATGTGACTATCTCTCTCTCCTCATGACCTCAATTTTGAATCTAATGTCCAAAACAGCTTCTTGAAAACTACTCACAGTGGCTTTAAGCCACGGTCAGTCTTCTATCCTACAAGGGAAAGAGGCCCCTTTTTAGAAGCCTTTCATCGTAGGGTTGAAAAGGACCTACTTTCATTGTCCAGATGCCACAGTGCTGCCCCCTCTAATCTAAGTCAAGGACAGCGGCTTGCTCTTGATTCTCTTAGTAAGAGAGATGATATAGTGATTAGAGCAGCGGATAAGGGGGGCAGCATTGTGGTACTGGACAAAGCAGCCTATATAGGGGAAACTGAAAGACAAATTACAGACGCAGAGGTCTACCTCCCAATCCCTAGGGATCCAATGAATATATTCAAACTACAGTTTTTGGATTTGCTGGATGATGGTCTGCAGGAGGGTATCATTGACCAGTATACATTTAATTACCTGTATGTGGAATGCCCTGTTATTCCCATCTTCCATCACCTCCCCAACGTACATGAATCCTTGGAGGAGGTGAGGGGGAGACCTATCGTTTCTGGGATTGGTTCCCTTTTTGAGAAGATGTCAGGTTAGGTTGAGTCCCTCCTGCAGCCCATGGTACAGCAAATACCATCTTATCTTAAAGATACCACACAACAAGTAACCTGTTGTAAACATGTCAACAGGAGCAGTGAATGCTCCTGGCATACTGTAGATGTAGTGGGTCTTTATTCCTGCATTCCCCACTTTTTTGGCTTAGAGGCTGTCTCTTTCTTTGGACATGTATAGCAATTATGATCCAAAATTGAAAAGTTATATTCTGAAAACTTTGGAATTTCTTTTGGGTCATAATTATTTTAAGTTTGGTGATTCCTTTTTTCTCCAAAGACGTGGGACCGCCATGGGAGCCAAATTTGCACCAGCCTATGCGAACATCTTCATGGGCTGGTGGGAAAGGACCCACGTCTTTGGAGAAACTAACCCATACAGGCACCTAATATGATCATACAAAAGGTACATAGATGATCTTTTGTTGGTGGCTGGATATTAAAGAAGAAATGGAAAATTTCATTGCTTATCTGAACAGCAACAAGGTTAACTTACAGTTTACATTTAGCTTTGAAAAAACTATAATTCCCTACTTAGACTTGTATCTGATTGGTGATACTATTAATTAAAGTGTTACAACCACACTATATAGAAAACCAATCACATCAAATACTATTTTACACGCCAAGTCCTGTCACCCCAAACATACAGGCTTTGGGGTCGCTAAAAGACAATTTATAAGGCTAAAAAGAAACTGTTCATCCGAGTCTGACTTTTTAAAAGAATCAGAAGTGCTAAAAACACACCTCCAAGACAGAAGAGGGTATGCCAAAAAGGTGATTAACAGGGCTTTCCTGGAGGTTAGCAGACTGGACCGGATGCTGATGTTAAAGCACACACACACGAGAGCATTCAATTGTAAAGTTTGATAATACAAAGCCCAAGTTTATTACTAATTACAGCCCCCAGTTTGGAGAAATTTGTCACATCATAAACAAACATTTGCCGGTTCTAATTGGGCAAGATAGCCTAAAGGATCTAGTACCAGATGGTATAAATTGTATATCCAGAAAGGGCCGTACCATTAGCAATATTGTGGCACCTAGTATGCTGAGGAAACCAACAACCACAGGCAGCAGTTGGCTATTAATCAAGGGACATTTTAAATGCCACTTTTCAAATTGCATAGCCTGTAGCCATGCCAACGTTACTGATAGATTTCGATCGAAAACCACACAGAGAGCTTTCCTCTCATCCAGCTGTACTAATTGTCGCACCAAATATGTGATCAACTTAGTAGAGTGCACACAGTGTGACAAGCAGTATGTGGGGTGCTCTTCACGTGAAGCACGTTCACGTATTAGGGAGCCTCTCAATAACATAGATAAAAGTATAGATGTGTCAGACCTAGTGCACCACTTCATATATCAACATAATAAATCTGTAGCCACTTTCAGATGGCAGGTTATTGAAAGCATTAGTAATACCCCTAGGGGAGGTGACAGATTACATAGACTTTTGCATAGAGAGGCATTTTGGATATTTACCCTACAAACAAGACGCCCAAAGGGCTTTAATGCAGTTGGTGATATTATTAACCACTGGCAACACAAATAATAAATAAATATCAGGTTATAGTAAAGTTGTTGTTTTAGGGAATAAACACAAACTAATGAGGCATTAAAACATACAATTATAATTGTCTCTATTGTTGGTCCCCTCTCTGTCAATAACTGACATTAGTGAGATCGCCTAATGTTTGAAAACATTCCAGATTTTTGTAGACAAACTTTTTCTAGTTGCAGGCTATAACCGTAATTGGGAAAGTATTTTAGCATAGATTGCAATATGTTTCCCTAAACAGGCAAAAGAACCAGCACTTGGGATTTCTATTTGCCTCTTGTTTTTTTCCTTCTTCTCCTATGTGTATGTATTTAATTATCATGCTTAGTTGTGTACAAGTGTAAAATTCTTCTTGTCTTCAAACTCTCAATCAGTGTTTACCTTCTATTAGTACCCATGACTGATATTTGTACTTATGCTTGAGCCATACTGTTTAAGAGGATATGCATTATGCATCAGCTGTACACCCTTAACTCCTAGTTATTAGGCTATTTAAGGGTGTAACACTGGATATAGTACATGGTCTATGAATAAGGCTAACAACCAGCCGAAACACGTAAGACCGACTGGCAACTGATGTCTTATGGCATATTTTTTAATCTCATAGTCCTTTTGCCCCAGTTTTGATGTGTATTCTATCATTTTAAATAATAAAGTTTACCGCTGTTTTCTATGAAGCTCGCTGGATTTGCCTTTTGTTCTAGTATTTTACAAATACATGATTATTCTTTGTATTGCATTGAGTTTATGTTCCTTTAAATTCATAGACAAAAACTTTGGCCAAATCACAAACACGTAAGAAAGGGAGACATTTCAGATGGGTTCTTTCCCAAAAATCCTTGGGAATGTTTGGTTATTTCTTGCTGCATTGAACGTGCCTTAGAAGAATACCAACATCATAATAAAGCCCAAATAAATAGCATTAGTTTAAAAACGGAGGCAAACAAAGAAATCAAGCTGGAAATTAAAATGTAAATAGTGGTTTTCAATAAAATATTTTAATCTATGCAAAAACTAAACATGCGTGACTAGAAATTATTTCTTCTAATCTTTTATAGTATATAAAAGATAATGAGATTAAGTATTTAATATGCATTATGTAAAACACTTTATTAAATGCATTTAATAAATGCTAATAACAATAAAGATGATCCAAGTAGTGTTTGACAGTAATAATAAAGTACACATTGCTTTGCAAACTGACAAATGTATTTCCATTTCCAAGCTTTTTATGAAGAAAATAGTCTTTATTCGTGCAGTGATCTAATTAAAGCTATTCCTCACATGAACACACTAAAGTCACATTCTGGAAAAAAAAATAAAAAAAAAAATAAAGAAATGATTAGATCCGGACAGCTAAATTCCTCTTCCCTAACAAAGGACATAATCATAATTATATTTTGTTTGAATCCTATTACAAAAAGGAAAACATTTTAGCATGTATAGATATAACAAATTAACAGTTCCACCGTTTTAATTTTGCTACAAGTTTAACCATCCCGGATTCTCAGTGTGAAAGAATGACAATTTTACATGTTCCATATCTGCGGCAGAAGGGTACATCTAAGGCAGACAACTGGTTAAACATTATAAGCTTTTGAACAGAAGCCAAATTAACAACAAAAACTATTTATGCTTACCAGATAAATTAATTTCTTTCATGGTGGTGAGAGTTCACGAGCCATTACTCCTAGGATTATAACTCCTGGGTTCTTGGAGGAGGTAAAGATTCCCAAACTTCAAGAGCACTTAATCCTTTCCACCTCTCTGGTATGCTAATCTGACGTATAGCCAAGCAAGAAGTAGAAAAATTTAAAAAGTACAAAACCGGAAATGAGAGGTGCAAACTAGAACTGCCGCTAGAAATAAAAAAGTATTTAAATAAAGTAGAAAATGGGTGGATCTTGTGGACTCTCACATCATAAAAACATCAAAATGTTAAGTGTTGGTAAAAGTTTGACCATGTTGCTGCTTTGCAAATTTGTACTGAAGCCTTATTTGTAATATGTAGGTCTTCTGGCCTTTGCCTGGAAAAAATAAATGAACTAATTAGAGGATTGTCTAAAATACTTAGCATACTTAAAGGGACAGTCAAGTCCAAAAAAACTCATGATTTAAATAGGGCATGCAATTTTAAACAACTTCCCAATTTACTTTTACCACCAATGTTGCTTTGTTCTCTTGCTATTCTTAGTTGAAAGCTAAAACTAGGAGGTTCATATGCTAATTTCTTAGACCTTGAAGACTGCCTCTAATCTGAATGCATTTTGACCACTAGAGGGCATTAGTTCACATGTTTCATATAGATAACATTGAGCTCATGCACGTAAAATGACCTAGGACTGAGCACTGATTGGCTAAACTGCATGTCTGTCAAAAGAACTGAAATAAGGGGGCAGTCAGCAGACGCTTAGATACAAGATAATTACAGAGGTAAAAAGTATATTAATATAACTGTGTTGGTTGTGCAAAACTGGGGAACGGGTAATAAAGGGATTATGTTTCTTTTTAAACAACAAATTCTGGTGTTGACTGTCCCTTTAACTTTTAAATAAAACTAAGTCTCTCACAACATCTAAAATTATATAGAAGCCTTTCCTTTGAATGCGGCGTAACAAAGAGTCTACAATTTCCTTATTGATGTAATCTGAAGACACCACTTTTGGCAAAAAGTCAAATTTTGTCCATAAACGTGTTTTTTTTGGAAGATTTGACAGAATAAACCTTCGTCTAGGAGGCCTTAATCTAAAGCCTATTCTGTTGGGGACTGTTCCATTATGCTCCATAAATGTAAAGGAAGATACAGATAGACAGCACATAAAACACCACAGCAATGTTCTGACAGAATAGCAAACAACATTTAACAGGGACTTTAAAGGGACACTGAACCCAAATGTTTTCTTTTGTGATTCAGATAGAGCATGAAATTTTGAGCAACTTTCTAATGTACTCCTATTATCAAATTTTCTTTATTCTCTTGGTATCTTTAGTTGAAATGCAAGAATGTAAGTTTAGATGCCGACACATTTATGGTGAACAACCTGGGTTGTTCTTGCCGATTGGTGGATAAATTCTTCCACCAATAAAAAAGTGCTGTCCAGAGTCTGAACTCAAAAAAAAAATGCTTAGATGCCTTTTTCAAATAAAGATAGCAAGAGAACGAAGAAAAATTGATAAAAGGAGTAAATTAGAAAGTTGCTTCAAATTACAGTACATGCTCTATATGAATCACAAAAGAAAATTTGGGTTCAGTGTCCCTTTAAAAAAAACAATCTCAGACTAACGAAAGAATAACATACTGTACAGAGAAACCTCTCAGGAAATGGAAAAGTTTTGAAATAAACAATGCTTAAAGGGACAGTCAACACCAGAATTTTTGTTGTTTTAAAAGATAGATAATCCCTTGATTACCAATTCCCCAGTTTGCATAACCAACACAGTTATAATTATACATGTTTTACCTCTGTAATTACCTTGTATATATGCCTCTGCAAACTGCCCCCTTATTTCAGTTCTTTTTGACAGACTTGCAGTTTAGCCAATCAGAGCTGTCTCCATGGTAAATTCATGTGCATGAGCTCAATGTTATCTATATGAAACATGTGAACTAATGCCCTCTTGTGGTGAAAAACTATCAAAATGCATTAAGATTAGAGGCGGCCTTAAAGGTTTAAAAAATTAGCATATGAACCTCCTAGGTTTAGCTTTCAACTAAGAATGCCAAGAGAACAAAGCAAAATTGGTGATAAAAGTAAATTGGAAAGTTGTTTAAAACTACAGTCCATATTTGAAACATGAAAGTTTTTTTGGGACTTGACTGTCCCTTTAAATATAGATTAGCAAATCATCCCTGCAAAGCAACTTCAACAGTAGCACCCAGGAAGAAGCAGCAGGCTTTTAACCAAGTAAAAAATGTATCGGGAGGCCGTGGATAAGTGAATACTTGTGAAAAAACATAATTTATGCTTACCTGATAAATTTATTTCTCTTGTGATGTATCGAGTCCACGGATTCATCCTTACTTGTGGGATATTCTCCTCCCCTACAGGAAGTGGCAGAGCACCCACAGCAGAGCTGTCTATATAGCTCCGCCCTTAGCTCCACCCCCCAGTCATTCAACCGAAGGCTAGGAAGAAAAAGGAGAAACCATAGGGTGCAGTGGTGACTGAAAGTTTAAAAATAAAAATATATATGCCTGTCTTAAAAAACAGGGCGGGCCGTGGACTCGATACATCACAAGAGAAAACATAATTTATGTAAGAACTTACCTGATAAATTCATTTCTTTCATATTAACAAGAGTCCATGAGCTAGTGACGTATGGGATATACATTCCTACCAGGAGGGGCAAAGTTTCCCAAACCTTAAAATGCCTATAAATACACCCCTCACCACACCCACAAATCAGTTTAACGAATAGCCAAGAAGTGGGGTGATAAGAAAAAGTGCGAAGCATATAAAATAAGGAATTGGAATAATTGTGCTTTATACAAAAAAATCATAACCACCACAAAAAAGGGTGGGCCTCATGGACTCTTGTTAATATGAAAGAAATGAATTTATCAGGTAAGTTCTTACATAAATTATGTTTTCTTTCATGTAATTAACAAGAGTCCATGAGCTAGTGACGTATGGGATAATGACTACCCAAGATGTGGATCTTTCCACACAAGAGTCACTAGAGAGGGAGGGATAAAATAAAGACAGCCAATTCCTGCTGAAAATAATCCACACCCAAAATAAAGTTTAACAAAAAACATAAGCAGAAGATTCAAACTGAAACCGCTGCCTGAAGAACTTTTCTACCAAAAACTGCTTCAGAAGAAGAAAATACATCAAAATGGTAGAATTTAGTAAAAGTATGCAAAGAAGACCAAGTTGCTGCTTTGCAGATCTGGTCAACCGAAGCTTCATTCCTAAACGCCCAGGAAGTAGATACTGACCTAGTAGAATGAGCTGTAATTCTTTGAGGCGGAGTTTTACCCGACTCAACATAGGCAAGATGAATTAAAGATTTCAACCAAGATGCCAAAGAAATGGCAGAAGCTTTCTGGCCTTTCCTAGAACCGGAAAAGATAACAAATAGACTAGAAGTCTTACGGAAAGATTTCGTAGCTTCAACATAATATTTCAAAGCTCTAACAACATCCAAAGAATGCAATGATTTCTCCTTAGAATTCTTAGGATTAGGACATAATGAAGGAACCACAATTTCTCTACTAATGTTGTTGGAATTCACAACTTTAGGTAAAAATTCAAAAGAAGTTCGCAACACCGCCTTATCCTGATGAAAAATCAGAAAAGGAGACTCACATGAAAGAGCAGATAATTCAGAAACTCTTCTAACAGAAGAGATAGCCAAAAGGAACAAAACTTTCCAAGAAAGTAATTTAATGTCCAATGAATGCATAGGTTCAAACGGAGGAGCTTGAAGAGCTCCCAGAACCAAATTCAAACTCCAAGGAGGAGAAATTGACTTAATGACAGGTTTTATACGAACCAAAGCTTGTACAAAACAATGAATATCAGGAAGAATAGCAATCTTTCTGTGAAAAAGAACAGAAAGAGCAGAGATCTGTCCTTTCAAAGAACTTGCGGACAAACCCTTATCCAAACCATCCTGAAGAAATTGTAAAATTCTCGGTATTCTAAAAGAATGCCAAGAAAAATGATGAGAAAGACACCAAGAAATATAAGTCTTCCAGACTCTATAATATATCTCTCGAGATACAGATTTACGAGCCTGTAACATAGTATTAATCACGGAGTCAGAGAAACCTCTATGACCAAGAATCAAGCGTTCAATCTCCATACCTTTAAATTTAAGGATTTCAGATCCGGATGGAAAAAAGGACCTTGTGACAGAAGGTCTGGTCTTAACGGAAGAGTCCATGGCTGGCAAGATGCCATCCGGACAAGATCCGCATACCAAAACCTGTGAGGCCATGCCGGAGCTATTAGCAGAACAAACGAGCATTCCCTCAGAATCTTGGAGATTACTCTTGGAAGAAGAACTAGAGGCGGAAAGATATAGGCAGGATGATACTTCCAAGGAAGTGATAATGCATCCACTGCCTCCGCCTGAGGATCCCGGGATCTGGACAGATACCTGGGAAGTTTCTTGTTTAGATGAGAGGCCATCAGATCTATCTCTGGGAGCCCCCACAATTGAACAATCTGAAGAAATACCTCTGGGTGAAGAGACCATTCGCCCGGATGCAACGTTTGGCGACTGAGATAATCCGCTTCCCAATTGTCTACACCTGGGATATGAACCGCAGAGATTAGACAGGAGCTGGATTCCGCCCAAACCAAAATTCGAGATACTTCTTTCATAGCCAGAGGACTGTGAGTCCCTCCTTGATGATTGATGTATGCCACAGTTGTGACATTGTCTGTCTGAAAACAAATGAACGATTCTCTCTTCAGAAGAGGCCAAAACTGAAGAGCTCTGAAAATTGCACAGAGTTCCAAAATATTGATCGGTAATCTCACCTCCTGAGATTCCCAAACTCCTTGTGCCGTCAGAGATCCCCACACAGCTCCCCAACCTGTGAGACTTGCATCTGTTGAAATTACAGTCCAGGTCGGAAGAACAAAAGAAGCCCCCTGAATTAAACGATGGTGATCTGTCCACCACGTTAGAGAGTGTCGAACAATCGGTTTTAAAGATATTAATTGAGATATCTTCGTGTAATCCCTGCACCATTGGTTCAGCATACAGAGCTGAAGAGGTCGCATGTGAAAACGAGCAAAGGGGATCGCGTCCGATGCAGCAGTCATAAGACCTAGAATTTCCATGCATAAGGCTACCGAAGGGAATGATTGTGACTGAAGGTTTCGACAAGCTGTAATCAATTTTAGACGTCTCTTGTCTGTTAAAGACAGAGTCATGGACACTGAATCTATCTGGAAACCCAGAAAGGTTACCCTTGTTTGAGGAATCAAAGAACTTTTTAGTAAATTGATCCTCCAACCATGATCTTGAAGAAACAACACAAGTCGATTCGTATGAGACTCTGCTAAATGTAAAGACGGAGCAAGTACCAAGATATCGTCCAAATAAGGAAATACCACAATACCCTGTTCTCTGATTACAGACAGAAGGGCACCGAGAATCTTTGTGAAAATTCTTGGAGCTGTAGCAAGGCCAAACGGTAGAGCCACAAATTGGTAATGCTTGTCTAGAAAAGAGAATCTCAGGAACTGATAATGATCTGGATGAATCGGAATATGCAGATATGCATCCTGTAAATCTATTGTGGACATATAATTCCCTTGCTGAACAAAAGGCAATATAGTCCTTACAGTTACCATCTTGAACGTTGGTATCCTTACATAGCGATTCAATAATTTTAGATCCAGAACTGGTCTGAAGGAATTCTCCTTCTTTGGTACAATGAAGAGATTTGAATAAAACCCCATCCCCTGTTCCGGAACTGGAACTGGCATAATTACTCCAGCCAACTCTAGATCTGAAACACAATTCAGAAATGCTTGAGCTTTCACTGGATTTACTGGGACATGGGAAAGAAAAAATCTCTTTGCAGGAGGTCTCATCTTGAAACCAATTCTGTACCCTTCTGAAACAATGTTCTGAATCCAAAGATTGTGAACAGAATTGATCCAAATTTCTTTGAAAAAACGTAACCTGCCCCCTACCAGCGGAACTGGAATGAGGGCCGTACCTTCATGTGAACTTAGAAGCAGGCTTTGCCTTTCTAGCAGGCTTGGATTTATTCCAGACTGGAGATGGTTTCCAAACTGAAACTGCTCCTGAGGACGAAGGATCAGGCTTTTGTTCTTTGTTGAAACGAAAGGATCGAAAACGATTGTTAGCCCTGTTTTTACCTTTAGACTTTTTATCCTGTGGTAAAAAAGTTCCTTTCCCACCAGTAACAGTTGAAATAATAGAATCCAACTGAGAACCAAATAATTTGTTTCCCTGGAAAGAAATGGAAAGTAGAGTTGATTTAGAAGCCATATCAGCATTCCAAGTCTTAAGCCATAAAGCTCTTCTGGCTAAGATAGCCAGAGACATAAATCTAACATCAACTCTAATAATATCAAAAATGGCATCACAGATGAAATTATTAGCATGCTGGAGAAGAATAATAATATCAT
The DNA here is from genome assembly GCF_027579735.1 of Bombina bombina. Lineage (NCBI taxonomy): Eukaryota > Metazoa > Chordata > Amphibia > Anura > Bombinatoridae > Bombina > Bombina bombina. The sequence goes on along the minus strand of NC_069503.1, from coordinate 220,198,125 downwards.
GAGAATCACGATTTGTTACTTGTTGCGCTAGAGTTTCCAACCAAAAAGTTGAAGCTGCAGCAACATCAGCCAATGATATAGCAGGTCTAAGAAGATTACCTGAACATAGATAAGCTTTTCTTAGAAAAGATTCAATTTTTCTATCTAAAGGATCCTTAAACGAGGTACCATCTGATGTAGGAATGGTAGTACGTTTAGCAAGGGTAGAAATAGCCCCATCAACTTTAGGGATTTTGTCCCAAAATTCTAACCTGTCAGGCGGAACAGGATATAATTGCTTAAAACGTTTAGAAGGAGTAAATGAATTACCCAATCTATCCCATTCCTTAGCAATTACTGCAGAAATAGCATTAGGAACAGGAAAGACTTCTGGAATAACCGCAGGAGCTTTAAAAACCTTATCTAAACGTATAGAATTAGTATCAAGAGGACTAGAATCCTCTATTTCTAAAGCAATTAGTACTTCTTTAAGTAAAGAGCGAATAAATTCCATCTTAAATAAATATGAAGATTTATCAGCATCAATCTCTGAGACAGAATCCTCTGAACCAGAAGAGTCCAAAGAATCAGAATGATGGTGTTCATTTAAAAATTCATCTGTAGAAAGAGAAGATTTAAAAGACTTTTTACGTTTACTAGAAGGAGAAATAACAGACAAAGCCTTCTTTATGGATTCAGAAACAAAATCTCTTATGTTATCAGGAACATTCTGCACCTTAGATGTTGAGGGAACTGCAACAGGCAATGGTACATCACTAAAGGAAATATTATCTGCATTAACAAGTTTGTCATGACATTTAATACAAACAACAGCTGGAGGAATAGCTACCAAAAGTTTACAGCAGATACACTTAGCTTTGGTAGATCCAGCAGGCAGAGGTTTTCCTGTAGTATCTTCTGGCTCAGATGCAACGTGAGACATCTTGCAATATGTAAGAGAAAAAACAACATATAAAGCAAAATAGATCAAATTCCTTATAAGACAGTTTCAGGAATGGGAAAAAAATGCCAAACATCAAGCTTCTAGCAACCAGAAGCAAATGAAAAATGAGACTGAAATAATGTGGAGACAAAAGTGACGCCCATTTTTTGGCGCCAAAAAAGACGCCCACATTATTTGGCGCCTAAATGCTTTTTGCGCCAAAAATGACGCAACATCCGGAACGCCGACATTTTTGGCGCAAAATAACGTCAAAAAATGACGCAACTTCCGGCGACACGTATGACGCCGGAAACGGAAATGAATTTTTGCGCCAAAAAAGTCCGCGCCAAAAATGACGCAATAAAATGAAGCATTTTCAGCCCCCGCGAGCCTAACAGCCCACAGGGAAAAAGTCAAATTTTTGAGGTAAGAAAAAATATGATAATTAAAGCATAATCCCAAATATGAAACTGACTGTCTGGAAATAAGGAAAGTTGAACATTCTGAGTCAAGGCAAATAAATGTTTGAATACATATATTTAGAACTTTATAAATAAAGTGCCCAACCATAGCTTAGAGTGTCACAGAAAATAAGACTTACTTACCCCAGGACACTCATCTACATGTTTGTAGAAAGCCAAACCAGTACTGAAACGAGAATCAGTAGAGGAAATGGTAAATATAAGAGTATATCGTCGATCTGAAAAGGGAGGTAAGAGATGAATCTCTACGACCGATAACAGAGAACCTTATGAAATAGACCCCGTAGAAGGAGATCACTGCATTCAATAGGCAATACTCTCTTCACATCCCTCTGACATTCACTGCACGCTGAGAGGAAAACCGGGCTCCAACTTGCTGCGGAGCGCATATCAACGTAGAATCTAGCACAAACTTACTTCACCACCTCCCTTGGAGGCAAAGTTTGTAAAACTGATTTGTGGGTGTGGTGAGGGGTGTATTTATAGGCATTTTAAGGTTTGGGAAACTTTGCCCCTCCTGGTAGGAATGTATATCCCATACGTCACTAGCTCATGGACTCTTGTTAATTACATGAAAGAAATAAATTTATCAGGTAAGCATAAATTATGTTTTCTCTTGTAAGATGTATCGAGTCCACGGATTCATCCTTACTTGTGGGATACCAATACCAAAGCTTTAGGACACGGATGAAGGGAGGGACAAGACAGGGACCTTAAACGGAAGGCACCACTGCTTGTAGAACCTTTCTCCCAAAAATAGCCCCAGAAGAAGCAAAAGTATCAAATTTGGAAAATTTGGAAAAAGTATGAAGCGAAGTCCAAGTCGCCGCCTTACAAATCTGTTCAACAGAAGCCTCATTTTTAAAAGCCAATGTGGAAGCCACAGCTCTGGTAGAATGAGCAGTAATTCTTTCAGGAGGCTGCTGTCCAGCAGTCTCATAGGCCAAATGGATGATGCTTTTCAGCCAAAATGAAAGAGGTAGCCGTAGCCTTTTGGCCTCTCCGCTTACCAGAATAATCAACAAACAATGAAGATGTTTGACGGAAATCTTTGGTTGCTTGTAAGTAGAACTTTAAAGCACGAACCACATCAAGATTGTGCAACAGACGTTCCTTCTTTGATGAAGGATTAGGACACAGAGAAGGAACAACAATCTCTTGATTGATATTCTTATTAGAAACAACCTTAGGAAGAAAACCAGGTTTGGTACGCAAAACCACCTTATCTGCATGGAAAATAAGATAAGGGGAATAACACTGTAAAGCAGATAGCTCAGAAACTCTTTGGGCCGAAGAGATAGCAACTAAAAACAAAGCTTTCCAAGATAGAAGCTTAATATCTATGGAATGCATAGGTTCAAACGGAACCCCTTGAAGAACTCTAAGGACTAAGTTTAGGCTCCAAGGTGGAGCAAAATGCTTAAATACAGGCTTAATTCTGACCAAAGCCTGACTAAAAGTTTGAACATCTGGGACATCTGCAAGACGTTTGTGTAGTAGAATAGACAAAGCAGATATTTGTCCTTTTAGAGAACTAGCTAATAATCCCTTCTCCAAACCTTCTTGGAGATAAGACAATATTCTAGGAATCCTAATCTTACTCCATGAGTAACCTTTGGATTCACACCAATAAAGATATTTGCACCAAATCTTATGATAGATCTTCCTGGTGACAGGTTTTCTAGCCTGAATCAGGGTATCAATGACCGACTCAGAGAACCCACGCTTTGAAAGAATTAGGCGTTCAATCTCCAAGCAGTGAGACGCAGAGAAACTAGATTTGGATGCGAGAACGGACCTTTGATTAGAAGGTCCCGTCTCATTGGCAGGGTCCACAGTGGAACCGAGGACATGCTCACTAGGTCTGCATACCAAGTCCTGCGTGGCCACGCAGGTGCTATCAGAATCACCTAAGCTCTCTCCTGCTTGATTCTGTCAACCAGACGTGGGAGGAGAGAAAGCGGTGGAAATACGTAGGCCAGATTGAAGGACCAAGGTACTGCTAGAGCATCTATCAGTACCGCCTTGGGATCCCGGGACCTGTACCCGTAACGAGGAAGTTTGGCATTCTGACGCGACGCCATCAGATCCAATTCTGGTGTGCCCCATAGCTGAATCAGCTGAGCAAACACCTCCGGATGGAGTTCCCACTCCCCCAGATGAAAAGTCTGACAACTTAGAAAATCCACCTCCCAGTTCTCTACTCCTGGAATGTGGATTGCTGAGAGATGGCAAGAGTGATCCTCTGCCCATCGGATTATTTTGGTTACCTCCATCATCTCTAGAGAACTCCTTGTTCCTCCTTGATGATTGATATAAGCTACAGCCGTGATGTTGTCCGACTGAAACCTGATGAATTTGGCTGCAGCAAGCTGAGGCCATGCCTGTAGCGCCTTTAATAACGCTCTCAGTTCTAGGATGTTTATCGGAAGAAGAGATTCCTCCCAAGACCATAAGCCCTGTGCTTTCAGGGAGTTACAGACTGCACCCCAGCCTAACAGGCTGGCATCTGTCATTACAATGAGCCACTCTGGCCTGTGGAAGTACATTCCCTGAGACAGGTGGTCCTGAGACAACCACCAGAGAAGAGAATCTCTGGTCTCCTGGTCCAGATGCAGTTGAGGAGATAAATCTGCATAATCCCCATTCCACTGTTTGAGCATGCATAGTTGCAGTGGTCTGAGGTGTAGGCGGGCAAAAGGAACTATGTCCATTGACGCTACCATGAGTCAGATTACTTCCATACACTGAGCCACAGATGGCCCAGGAATGGAATGAAGAGCTCGGCAAGAGGTTAAGAGTTTTGATTTTCTGACCTCCGTCAGAAATATTTTCATTTCTACCGAATCTATCAGAGTCCCTAGAAAGGAAACTCTTGTAAGAGGGAAGAGAGAACTTTTTTATGTTCACCTTCCACCCGTGAGATCTCAGAAAAGCCAACACAATGTCTGTGTGAGACTTGGCTAGCTGAAAAGTCGATGCCTAGATTAAGATGTCATCTAGATAAGGCGCCACTGCTATGCCCCGAGGTCATAGAACCGCCAAAAGGGACCCTAGCACCTTTATGAAAATTCTTGGAGCCGTGGCTAACCTGAAGGGAAGAGCCACAAATGGGTAATGCCTGTCTAGAAAGGCAAATCTGAGAAATTGATGATGATTTCTGTGAATAGGGATGTGTAGATACGCATCCTTTAAGTCCACGGTAGTCATATATTGACCTTCCTGGATCAGAGGCAGAATAGTCCGAATGGTCTCCATCTTGAATGATGGAACTTTGAGGAACTTGTTTAGAATTTTGAGATCCAAGATTGGTCTGAAAGTTCCCTCTTTTTTGGGAACCACAAACAGGATTGAGTAGAACCCTAGCCCCTGTTCCTCTTTTGGGACTGGGCAGATCACCCCCTTCACAGCGTAAGAACGCCTCTCTCTTTGTCTGGTTTACAAACAAACGAGAAATATGAAATCTCCCCCTTGGAAGGGAGTCTTTGAATTCCAAAAGATAATCCTGGGACACAATTTCTAAAGCCCAGGGATTGTGAACATCTCTTGCCTGAGCGAAGAGAGAGAGAGAGTCTGCCCCCTACTAGATCCGGTCCCGGATCGGGGGCTAGCCCTTCATGCTGTCTTAGAGGCAGCTGCAGGCTTCTTGGCCTGTTTACCCTTGTTCCAAGCCTGGTTAGGTCTCCAGACTGACTTGGATTGGGCAAAATTCCCCTCTTGCTTTGTAGCAGAGGAAGCTGAAACGGAACCACTCTTCAAGTTCCGAAAAGGAACGAAAATTATTTTGTTTGATCTTCATCTTATTTGATCTATCCTGAGGAAGGGCATGACCTTTCCCTCCAGTGATGTCTGAAATAATCTCTTTCAGTTCAGGCCCGAATAGTGTCTTTCCTTTGAAAGGGATGTTCAAAAGTTTAGATTTAGATGACACATCAGCAGACCAGGACTTAAGCCATAACGCCCTGAGTGCTAAAATGGCAAAACCTGAATTATTTGCCGCTAATTTAGCCAGTTGAAAAGCGGCATCTGTAATAAAAAGAATTAGCCAACTTAAGGGCCTTGATTCTGTCCATAATCTCCTCTAATGGAGTCTCCATCTGAAGATCCTCTTCTAGAGCCTCAAACCAGAAAGCAGCTGCAGTAGTTACAGGAACAATGCACGCAATAGGTTGGAGAGAAAAAGCCTGATGAACAAAAATTTTCTTCAGGAGACCCTCTAATTTTTTATCCATAGAATCTTTGAAAGCACAACTGTCCTCGATAGGTATAGCTGTACGCTTAGACAGAGTAGAAATAGCTCCCTCCACCTTAGGAACTGTCTGCCACGAGTCCCGTATGGTGTCAGATATGGGAAACTTTTTCTTAAAAACAGGAGAGGGAGAGAACGGAATACCTGGTCTATCCCACTCCTTAGTAATAATATTCACAATCCTCTTAGGTACTGGAAAAACATCAGTGTTAACAGGAACCTCTAAGTATTTATCCATTTTACACAATTTCTCTGGAACCACTATAGGGTCACAATCATCTAGAGTCGCTAATACCTCCCTGAGCAATAAGCGGAGGTGTTCAAGCTTAAATTTAAAGGCCGTCATATCAGATCTATTGCTCTATTTTTAAGTGCTAATATATGTTCTTTATAGTTTATAGACATATCAGTACAATTGGGACACATTCTAAGAGGGGGTTCCACAATGGCTTCCAAACATATTAAACAAGGATTTTACTTGGTGTCAGACATGTTAAACAGGCTAGTAATGTAACAAGCAAGCTTGGAAAACACTGTAATCAAAGTAAAAAACACTTAGAAATAAAACGGTACTGTGCCTTTAAGAGAAAAAAGCTGCACTAGTTCTGCAAAACAGTGTAAAAAAGCAGTAAACTTAACAAAATGTTTACAGTAGAATTATAAAGACTTAGTAACTTTGCACAGCTATGCAAATAAACAATTAACCCCTTAATGGCAAAAACGGATTGAAAAAACGTTAAACCCAGTAAAAAACACTTTCAGCACCTTGCTACAGCTCTGCAGTGGCTCCTACCTGCCCTTCAGAACGATTTGTGGGGGAAAAACTTCTTTAACAGCCCTCAAACACAGCAGGAACCTCAGGAGAAGCAGTGATATGTCTCAGAGGAAAGGAAACTGCGCAACCGAGGCATGAAAATAGGCCCCTCCCACCTCACTTGATGTTTTGAGGCCTATTAGAGAAACACCAGAGTGTCTCTTAATTAACCATGTGAGTTACAAAACACAAAACCAAGCCACAATGATCAAAAAACTTTATAAATGCATCAATAAACAAAACGTTTTTTCCTAACAGTGTCACCAGCCCTTTAGTCCCTTCAGAAAACGTTATAATTGCATCAATAAACAAAACGTTTTTTCCTAACAGTGTCACCAGTAACTAATGAGCCCTTCAAGCAAGCTGAAATTCCTATTAAAATGTCTGAATACAGCTTACCCTTCCCTCATGGGGATATTGCCAGCCTTTCCTAGAATTAACACAGTCTGTCTAGAAAAATATAGACTGAACATACCTCATTTGCAGCTTAGCCTGCAAACTGTTCTCCTAACTGAAGTTTTCCAGTACTCTTCAGGCCTTGTGAGAACAGCAGTGGATCTTAGTTACAAAGTGCTAAGATCATCATCCTCCTTGCAGAAATCTTCATCCCTTTTCTGCCAGAGAGTAAATAGTACACACCGGTACCATTTAAAATAAACTTTTGCTTGAGAAATAAAAAACTAACATTTTAGTCACCACATAGCTCTTTGCCCTTCCTAACAGTTAAGCAGGCAGAGAGAATGACTGGGGGGTGGAGCTAAAGGGGGAGCTATATAGACAGCTCTGCTGTGGGTGCTCTCTCTGCCACTTCCTGTAGGGAAGGAGAATATCCCACAAGTAAGGATGAATCCGTGGACTCGATACATCTTACAAGAGAAATGGGGAGCTCAGTGCGACTCAGTAGCGCGCTTGGGTAAAAGGAATGCACAAATTGAGCCGAAGCACATAATGTGAGTAAATAGCATTAGCACTGAAACAATAAATGCTATATAAAAATAAAACTGTTAGTTAAAATAACAATAGTCCCCCCTGGCTATAATATACTAGGTATAAATTTTCCTGCTAATAGCCTATGAGTGCAAGATGTGACTATTTACTTACCTAATAAGCACCCACTCTACAGCGCTTTCCCACTGCAAAAGTGACAGCTTTAAAGGGACACTGAACCCAATTTTTTTCTTTTGTGATTCAGATAGAGCATGCAATTTTACAGATAGAGCATGCAATTTTAAGCAACTTTCTCATTTACTCCTAATATAAAATTGTCTTAAATCTCCTGGTGTCTTTATTTGAAAAGCAAGAATGTAAGTTTAGATGCCGGCCCATTTTTGGGGAACAACCTGGGTTCTTGCTGATTGGTGGATAAATTCACCCACCAATAAACAAGTGCTGTCCAGATACGGAACCAAAAATTGGATGGCTCCATAGCTTAGATGCCATCTTTTTCAAATAAAGATAGCAAGAGAACAAAGAAAAATTCCTAATAGGAGTAAATTAGTTGCTTAAAATTGCATGTTCTATCTGAATCACGAAAGAAAATTTTTTGGGTTCAGTGTCCCTTTAAGTAGAGAGCCATCCAGTGCTGTGTACGTCACAGCAGAGGATCTATGTGTGGATAATATCAACGAACCAAAAGGAGGCGGCTAATGCACTGGTCCCTGCAACACCTGTGGGAAAAAAGTGACTAACTCCTCACTGATTCTGTCACTGCCCCATACCCCAACTTTCCCTCTGTCTATAAGTAGCAGCTCTCTAAAGGGGAAAAAGAACCTCTCAAAGAATCTGACGCACCGCTATTCTTCATCTTCCTCCTAGAAGGCAAAGATAAGACTAAGTATACCAGAGAACTGTGTGTGTGTGGGGGGGGGGGGGGGCAGTTTATCAAAGTACGTAACTTGGAAATTAAAGAGACAGTCAACCATAAAATTGTTATTGTTTTAAAAGATAGATAATCCCATTATTACCCATCCCCCAGTTTTGCAGAACTAACACAGTTATATTGATGTACTTTTTACCTCTGTGATTACCTTGTATCTAGGAACCTTCTTCCAGCCCCCTGATCACATGACTGTGACTGTTTATTATCTATTGTCTTAAATTTAGCATTGTATTGTGCTAAATCTTAAATAACCCCCTGTGCCTGAACACAGTGTTATCTATATGGCCCACTTGTACTTTCTGTCTCTTTGTGTTGAAAAGATTTAAAAAGCATGTGATAAGAGGCAGTCCTCAAAGGCTTGGAAATTAGCATATGAGCCTACCTATGTTTAGTTTAAACTAAGAATACCAAGAGAAAACAGCAAATTTGATGATAAAAGTAAATTGGAAAGTTGATTAATATTAAAAGGCCTATCTGAATAATGAAAGTTTAATTTATACTAGACTGTCCCTTTAACCCTAATAAACAGAGTGAAAATAAATGAACAGACTGTCATGTGCAAAAACAGAATATAATTTCAGCAACATGATAAAAGTCAAATGTTTTATTTAGCCAAATACATCTAAATAAAGAGGCATTAGTAAAGAAAGATGAGCAGATATGTTTTCCTCTGTTTAATTAGTGTTGTGCCCGTTCTGTCTGCCCAATGAAAAACAAAACTCTTGTGCATGTAATATGAACAGTTATCCAAAAACAAGACAATCAACATATAATGAAAACACACTGTTCTGCTTTGTGAACGTAGTAGGCTTTTTGTCAAGAGATAAAATATTTGTGTGGGTTTTTTTTTGTTTGTTTTTTTTAATTAAGAACACAAGTTTAAACAACCCAGTAGATGTTTAAGCGACCAGCATAAGACTGGATATTATTTAAAGTATCTTACCAGAAAAAAAAAACACGTAAAAAAATTATCTTAAAGGGACACTGAACCCTAATTTTTTTTTCTTTCATGATTCAGATAGAGCATGACATTTTAAGCAACTTTCTATTTTACTCCTATTATCAAACTGTTTTCATTCTCTTGGTATTTAGAGTGTCCCTTTAAAATAAAAAAACTGCCATGTTACTAAGACATTTTGTAGTATAGAGAAGAGTTGTAGCTGCTTATATAATGTATTTTGCACTTTTGTTTGCTTTTTGTTTTGTTTTTTGAAGGGAAATAAATCTACGTCAACTAGATCATCTTTGAAAATAAGCAAAACCACCAACAAGAAGAGTCCAGCTTCTCTCACTTTGTTGTTTGTGAAATTTCAAAACATTTCGAAACAAAAACTTAGGCATGACAGAACAGATGAAAATGAAAAGTTCCCACTTACAAATGACGGTATTGTGAGGAAAGACATTACCATAAAAATAATATTTTCAGTGTATTTAAGAGGATATAAAAGCAAGACAGATAGATAAGTCCATTGAGAAAAATCCAATTAACTTCTGTTAACAAATTTACTTCATTTTCATGGTATTCCTTGTTGAAGGAGGAGACTACCCAAGTGGGCATGTGTCTTAAGAACTATATACCAGCAGTTTTAGTGCTTTTCAATACTAAATGGCAGCAGTTTTTCTACAATGTTTAACATAGTTATTTTTATTTTTTTTTTAACTGCTGCCATATAGTTCTTCAGAAACATGCACCCACCTAAGCCTACCTACCTGCTTTTCAACAAAGTACATTTGAGAAAAGTAAATTGAGAAAAGAAAGAAAAGAAAAAAACATTTAAAAGAGTATCTTCATTTTTCACATACAGAATGAAAAAAAGAGCATCCCATAGTATTAAAATAAAAAAAAGGTAATATAAAGAAAAAAAAACACAAACATTTTAGTTACGTTTTTTTTTTTTTTTATAAATTCAGAAAACACAAAGTTGCACCCAACTGAATGCTATGTATTATGTTTACAAAGCCTTGTAAGGTATATAATAGAGAGAAGACTAATACTACTGCCAGGACTTGAACAGAATTAGAGCAGATGCACAGATCTCCTGTTCCAAAGATTAATATTTTTCTATAAACCTTTGATATAAAAAGGGTATACTGTAGCCAGTGTAGTTTAAAGGGACAATTATACAAAACTGTCATGACTCGGAGAGAGCATGCAATTTCTATTACCTAATTTGTTTGTACTCTTAGTATCCTTTTTTGAAAAGCACACCTAGGTAGGCTCAGGAGCAGCAATGCTCTGCTGGGAGAGAGCTGGTGATTGATCGCTGCACAAAAATAATTCTTGTGATTGGCTCACAAGATGGGTTCACCTTGATCCCAGTAGTGCATTGCTGCTTATTTAAAAAAAAGGATACCAAGAGAATAAAAAAAATTAATAGAAGTAAATTGTAAAGTTGTTTAAAATGACATGACAGAGCTGAAAAATGAAAGAAAATGTTTATGTGCCTTTAATGGGACAATCTCATATTAAAATAAAATACTGTATTATGCCAGGTACGTCCTATAAAAAAGTCATTAACAACCAAGGACGTGGTGCCTGGCACGTCCTCAGGGGTTTCAATCGCTGATCGAAGTGATAGTCATCGTTTCCAGCCGTTATCAGGGTCTTGCAGTGATGCCTCAATATTGAGGCATCCTGCAATACCCTTAAGAAACCAATGCAGAGAGAGCCACTCTGTGGCCCTCTCTGCATCGGTCAGCGATGGTGCCGTTCGTTGGTGGCGTGGGAGGTATAGCAGGGAGGCGGGTGTGCGGCCCATAGCTGATAGACTTCCTTCCTGTTATGCTGATGGGTCCGGGAGCAAGCGAGCGAGCGGGCAGGGGGACCACTACACTATGGAACAGCTGTAGTGAAAGGTAAGGAGGGAGAGGGGGTATAAGTATTGGGAAAGGGATCTGGGAGGGGGAAGGGTATTGAGGGTGTGCAGCTACACTACAGAAAAATGTTTTATTATTATTACTATTATTTTTTAATTTAAAAAAAAGGTAATTTTTTTGTAAACTCTATGCTGGCAGCAAATATGGAGAGGGGGAGGGTTAGAGATCAGTTGTATATATTTTTAGCATTATTTGTTATATATAAATATATATATATACACACACACACACACACACACACGTGAAGTGTTATTCAGGGATTCCTAACAGATATTCGTGTTACAATGTAACTATTGCTAATTTTGAGGGGGGAAAATTGTTTGGTAATGGCAAAGTGCTACTTGTACTTATTGCCCTATAACTTGAAAAAAAAAAAAAGCAAAGAACATGTAAACATTGGGTATTTCTAAACTCAGGACAAAATGTATTACTATTTAGCATGGGTGTTTTTTGGTGGTTGTAAATGTGTAACAGATATTGGGGATCAAATTTAAAATTTTTTTTTTAAAAAAAAATATATATATATATATATATATATATATATATATATGTTTTATAAAAGATATACAATTATAATATAAAAGTCCATTTAATGGCAAGAAAAACCGTATATAATATGTGTGGGTACAATAAATGAGTAAGAGGAAAACTAAAGCTAAACACAAACACAGCAGAAATGTAAAAACAGCCCTGGTCCTTAACGGTAAGAAAATTGAAAAATGGCCTGGTCACTAAGGGGTTAAATAAATTTCCTTAGTTCACTTTGCGTTTAATCAGGTAGTGAATCTCAATGTCTGTTCCGCATACAGCCAGTGAGTGGAGCAGACATGGAGAACCCGCTTCTCATTTGCTAACCAGCAGTAGCCTTTATCTGGGTGCTCTTTCATCAGCTTGTCAAAATGAGAAGTCAAAATGGAAGAGGTAAAATGAAGTTGAGGGGAAAAGTCCCCTAAGATTTCTTGGAGGTTATTCCCATCTACCCTGATGTTTAGATCTAACCACCAGTTTGGATTGTGATTTAAATGGATAGGAAATTCAAAATTAAACTTCCATGATTCAGATAAAAGTGAATTTAAAAGTGTCTTAAAATGACATGCTCTATTTTCAAAATATGCTTCATTCTCTTAGTAACCTTTGTTTAAAATTGCTTGCTCTATCCATATTATGAAAGTTTAATTCTGAATTTAGTGCCCCTTTAATATGGTATGTTTGTTTAAAAAAATAAGACAAATAGAGCTTTAAGGTTATTTTAAGGCACTTACAAAACTGTGAATCTAATCTAAAATTGTAGATCTATCTACCAGTGAAAATTTATCTTCAAGTGGATCTAGAAATAATTTGCTCCTTTATAAAGACAGAAAAGTTATAGCCAAAAAAACAAATGCTAAATATCAACCAGCAGACGTGTTCGGTGCTCTAGCAGAAGACAAATTTACTACTTAGTGAAGATTAATAGCTATTTTCTTTGGCTTAGCTTAGAAGGAAAAATACAATTAGAAGTCCCAGTACCCTATTTCTTGCCTCTGAACGAAACATATCATTCATTTTATTTTCTTGACTTCATATTGATATAGGGATTTCCATCTCTATTTCACAGTTCTGCAACATTATGAGTTCTTGAAAAGGGTACTTAATTCAAGGTAAGTGGTAAATTTAAAAAGGTCCAACTTGAGAGTCCTTCCAAGGTTACTATAAATATTGAATGCAAACAGATGAATGCAAAAATCTATTTCTCTAAAATATATAAACATACATACACACACACACATATATATATACATATATATATATATATATACACACACACACAGATACATACATACAGTGGATATAAAAAGTCTACACACCCGTTAAAATGTCAGGTTTCTGTGATGTAAACAAATGAGACAAAGATAAATCATTTCAGAACGTTTTCCACCTTTAATGTGACCTATAAACTGTACAACTGTTGAAAAACAAACTGAAATATTTTAGGTAAAGGGGAAAAAAAAAATATGGTTGCATAAGTGTGAACACCCTTAAACTAATACTTTATTGAAGCACCTTTTGATTTTATTACAGCACTCAGTCTTTTTGGGTATGAGTTTTTCAGCATGGCACATCTTGACTTGGCAAGATTTGCCCACTCTTCTTTGCAAAAACACTCTAAATTTGTCAGAATGCGAGGGCATCTCCTGTGCACAGCCCTCTTCAGATCACCCCACAGATTTCCGATTGGATTCAGGTCTGGGCTCTGGCTGGGCCATTCCAAAACTTTAATCTTCTTCTGGTGAAGCCATTCCTTTGTTGATTTGGATGGATGCTTTGGGTCATTGTCATGCTGAAAGATGAAGTTCCTCTTCATGTTCAGCTTTCTAGCAGAAGCCTGTGGACTTGACTTCTGTATCCAGCCAAAGTGTAAGAATTCAGGTGATTTTTAGAGAGATTTTAAACTACTTATTTTTAAAAGAGAATAACTTCCCTTTCCAAAGCAGAACTTAATGTCCATGTTATGCTTACCTGATAATTTTCTTTTCTTCTGACTGGAAGAGTGCACAGCTGCATTCATTACTTTTGGGAATTCAGAACCTGGCCACCAGGAGGAGGCAAAAACACCCAGCCAAAGTCTTAAATACTCCTCCCACTTCCCTCATCCCCCAGTCATTCTGCAAAGGGAACAAGGAACAGTAGGAGAAATATCAGGGTGAAAAAGTGCCAGAAGAAGAAATTAAATCACAGCCTCCACCTCGATAAACACGGGCGGGGAGCTGTGGACTCTTCCCGTCAGTAGAAAAGAAAATTATCAGGTAAACATAATTTAAGTTTTTCTTCTTAAATGGGAAAAGTCCACCGCTGCATTCATTACTATTGGGAAAACAATACCCAAGCTAAAGAGGATACTGAATGCAAACATAAATTTCAAGATAGTCTATTATGAAGGGTAGTACTCTGAAATGGGACTGGAGTTTTAAGTAATCCTGTCAGCCTATTTTAAGCCTTTGGCTTGGGTGTCTTTGCCTCCTCCTGGTGGCCAGGTTCTGAATTCCCAAAAGTAATGAATGCAGCTGTGGACTCTTCCCGTTTAAGAAGAAAAAGGCAATCCAATAACACTCACTTTGAATTTGAAATGAGCAGTAGAATATTTTGTACCAAATGTCAAAAGTTAAAGGGACACTGAACCCATTTTTTTTCTTTTGTGATTCAGATAGAGCATGTAATTTTAAGTAACTCTAATTTACTCCAATTATCAATTTTTCTTTGTTCTCTTGCTATCTTTATTTGAAAAAGAAGGCATCTAAGATTTTTTTCTTGGTTCAAAACTCGACAGCACTTTTTTATTGGTGGATGAATTTATCCACCAATCAGCAAGGACAACCTAGGTTGTTCACCAAAAATGGGCCGGCATCTAAACTTACATTTTTGCATTTCAAATAAAGACACCAAGAGAATAAAGAAAATTTGACAATAGGAGTAAATTAAAAAGTTGCTTAAAATTTCATGCTCTATCTGAATCACAAAAGAAAAAATTTGGGATCAGTGTCCCTTTAACCCCTTAATGACTGGACCATTTTTCAATTTTCTTACCCTTAATGACAATGGCTATTTTTACATTTCTGCAGTGTTTGTGTTTAGCTGTAATTTCCCTCTTACTCATTTACTGTACCCACACATATTATATACTGTTTTTCTCGTCATTAAATGGACTTTCTAAAGATACCATTATTTTCATCATGTCTTATTTACTAAAAAAAAAAATAATAAAATATGAGGAAAAAATGGAAAAAAAACACACTTTTTCTAACTTTGACCCCCAAAATATGTTACACATCTACAATCACCAAGAAACACCCATGCTAAATAGTTTCTAAATTTTGTTCTGAGTTTAGAAATACCCAATGTTTACATGTTCTTTGCTTTTTTTGCAATTTATGGGGCAATAAGTACAAGTAGCACTTCGCTATTTCCAAACCACTTTTTTTCAAAATTAGCGCTAGTTACATTGGAACCCTGATATCTGTCAGGAATACCTGAATATCCCTTGACATGTATATATTTTTTTTTAGAAGACAACCCAAAGTATTGATCTAGGCCCATTTTGGTATATTTCATGCCACCCTTTCACCGCCAAATGCGATCAAAAAAAAAAAGTTCACTTTTTCACAAAATTTGTCACAAACTTTAGGTTTCCCACTGAAATTATTTACAAACAGCTTCTGCAATTATGGCACAAATGGTTGTAAAATGCTTCTCTGGGATCCCCTTTTTTCAGAAATAGCAGACTTATATGGCTTTTGGGTTGCTTTTTGGTAATTAGAAGGCCGCTAAATGCCGCTGCGCATCACACGTGTTTTATGCCCAGGAGTGAAGGGGTTAATTAGGGAGCTTGTAGGGTTAATTTTAGCTTTAGTGTAGTGTAGTAGACAACCCCAAGTATTGATCTAGGCCCATTTTGGTACATTTTATGCCACCATTTCACCGCCAAATGCGAGCAAATAAAAAAAAATACTTAACATTTTTCACAATTTTAGGTTTCTCACTGAAATTATTTACAAACATCTTGTGCTATTATGGCAGAAATTGTTGTAAAAGCTTCTCTGGGATCCCCTTTGTTCAGAAATAGCAGACTTATATGGCTTTGGCGTTGCTTTTTGGTAATTAGAAGGCCGCTAAATGCTGTTGCGCACCACTGCCAGTACTAAATAAGAGGGTTTTTTTTTTTTAAATAAAAATAAAAGTATTTTAGCTGTGATGGACCCCTGCCTTAGCCCCAACCTCCCTGATCCCCCCTCCAGCTCTCTAACCCTCTCCCCTACCTAATTACCACCATCTCACCATCTTGGGTACTGGCAGCTTTCTGCCAGTACCCAGTTTGGCCCCAAAAACCCCCCAAAGTGTATTTTTATTTTATTTTTACTTAAAAAAACTATTTCTGTAGTGTAGCAGCCCCCCACAATACCCCCAACCCCACCCCCTCCCAGATCCTTTTATATATTTTTTTTTTTTTTTTTAAATCCCTTTTTTCCCCCCTTTCTGCCCTCATTCATTGGTGTCAGTGTGGCTAATGGGTGCACGTGCGCACATGCATGCTCACGTGCACGTGCATCGTGCACACGCACCCTCACACCCGGCACTATCGCTACCGGTGCAGAGAGGGCCACAGAGTGGCTCTCTCTGCATCGGGGGCTTGTAAAATGGTATTGCAGGATGCCTCCATATCGAGGCATCACTGCAATACCCTCAGAGCTGCTGGAAGCGATTGTGATCGCTTCCAGCACTCTGTTAGACAACTGACGTACCAGGTACGTCCATTGTCATTAACTGCTTGTTAATGCATGACGTACCTGGTACGTCAGTTGTCATTAAGGGGTTAATCCAATTTTTCTTCCTTCTGTATCGTGGCAGCCATCAGCCAATGCATTTGTGTATATACTGTGCTCTTTTGCACATATCGGTTATTTGTAGAGCGCCAACAGAATCCGCAGCGCTATAAAGGCGGAGTACAACAAAACATTTATAGGGATCAAACAGGTAGAGGGCCTTGCCAAGAGTCGCACTGTTGTAGTCAGCTCTTAAGAAGTTGATCTACAAACAGCTGGACTCTTGGGCTTACATGCTAAGGGGGTTCATGGGATAGCAATGGAGGAGAGGAACTGGTATAAAGAAGGGTTAGTGTAGGTTGTATGCATCCCTGAACAGTGGAGTCTTTAGGGAGCGCTTGAAGCTTTCAAAACTAGGGGAGAGTCTTGCGGAGCGAGGCAGAGAGTTCCACAAGATGGGAGCCAGTCTGGAGAAGTCCTGTAAACGGGAGTGTGAGGAGGTAACAAAGAGGAGGAGGAGGTAATGAGCAGAGCAAAAGGGACGGGAGGGAGAGTATCAGGAGACAAGGTCTGAGATATAGGGGGAGCAGTGCAGTTGAGGGCTTTGTATGTCAGAGTGAAAATGTTGTGTTTGATCCTAGAGGCAAGAGGAAGCCAGTGAAGGGATTGGGGGAGAGGTGCAGCAGATGAAGAGCGATGTGTAAGGAAGATGAGCCTGGTAGAGGCATTTATTATGTATTGTAAAGGAGCTAGGCGGCAGCTGGGGAGACCAGAGAGGACAGAGTTGCAGTAATCGAGTCGGGAAAGCATGAGAGAGTGGATTAAAATCTTAGTTGTGTATTGTGTTAGGAAATTTCTAATTTTAGAGATGGTTTTAAGGTGGAAGCGGCAGGCTTTAGCCAAGGACTGAATATGAGGAGTGAAGAGTCAAATGTGCCCCTAAGACATTGGGGATGCGGGGTAGGAGTAATGATGGAGCTGTCGACAGTTAGAGAGATTGGGGGTGGAGATTTTGGAAGAAGGGGGGAATATAAGAGATTTAGCTTGAGGTAGTGAGAGGACATCCAGGAAGAGATATGAGAAAGACAGTGACACGGATTAACAAGGAAGGAGATAGGTCTGGTGCAGAGAAGTAGATTTGGGTGTCGTCGGCAAATGATATTGGAAATTGTGGGACTTAATTAGGGAACCTAATGACGACGTGTTGATTGAGAAGACAAAGGGACAGAGGACAGAGCCTTGCGGTACCTCGAAAGATAGTGATGATGGGGCAGAGGAGGCCCCAGAGGCGGCTACACTAAAGTTACGGTTTGACAGGTAGAAAGAGAACCACGAGAGGGTTGTGTCACAAATGCCAAAGAATTGGAGGGTTTGGAGCAAGAGAGGGTGGTCAACAATATCAAAGGCAGCGGACAGATCAAGGAGGAAAAGCAGAGTGAAGTGGCCTTTTGATTTTGCTGTAAGTAGGTCATTGGTAACCTTAAAGGGACAGTATACACTCATTTTCATATAACTGCATGTAATAGACACTACTATAAAGAATAAGATGCACAGATACGGATATAAAAATCCAGTATAAAACTGTTTAAAAACTTACTTACAAGCTCCCAGTTTAGCTCTGTTGAAAATGTAGCTGGAAAGCCCACTGCAAGTGGGAAATAAGACCCTCCCCCTTCTTTTGCATATGAAAAGACACTTTACACAAACAGAAGCAAGCAGGAGAAGGTAGCTGATGGTATTCAAATAAAACTTTGGGGCTTGGTTAGGAGTCTGAAAATCAGAGCAATGTTATTTAAAAATAAGCAAAACTATACATTTTTTTAAAAAATAAAACTTCATGGGCTATATAAATAGATCTACAAAACATTTATGCAAAGAAAAAATGAGTGTACAATGTCCCTTTAACGATTGCTGTCTCTGTGGAGTGATGGGGACAAATTCCAGAATCCAGTGGGTCAAGGATGGAGTTTAATGTAAGGAAATGGTATAGGCGTGCATATACTAGCTTTTCAAGAAGCTTTGAGGCAAGAGGAGAGAAAAAGGGTGGTAGTTGGATGGGGAGGTTGGATCAAGGGAAGGTTTTTTGAGGATAGGTGTGATCAGTGCATGTTTCAGAGATGAGGGAAATATACCGGTGCTAAGGGAGAGGTTGAAAGTGAGTTTTAGTATAGGGGTAAGGGTGGCAGAGAGGGAGGGGAGTAGCTGTGAGGGGATAGGGTCAAGGGGACAGGTAGTGAGGTGCGAGCTCAGTATAAGTGCAGAAACTTCTTCCTCAGTAATAGGGGAGAAAGAGCTAAGTTTATGGCTATGTGGGTTGTGGTTGATTGCGAGCGTTTGAGGGGGTGAGAGAATGGAATTATGTCGAGAGCTGATTTAGTTTCTGATGGAGTCGATTTTGTTATTGGAGTCGCTGGCAAAGTCTTGAGCTGACAGAGAAGTTGTATTAGGAGGTGGGGGTGAGCGGAGAAGAGTATTGAAAGTGGAGAACAGACGTTTTGTTTTTTTAGAAAGAGAAGAGATAAGAGTAGAGAAGTATTGTTCAGTAGTAGCTGGAGAAAGTGTGCATATAAAATAATGTTCATGCTTTAATAATTGAAGTATATTAAAAAGTTATTTTCTTTATTTAATTGCATGCTTTTATTTGAAACTTTCTTGCCCCTTTAAGGGTATACAGCCCTAACTTCATTACCTAGAAAGAACCATCAAGACTGTGTCCCTTGTTGCACACAAAGTCTCTTTGAATGAATGAGATAAATTCACTGTACCAATAACTGAACCAGCCATTCTTTTTTTTATCTTACATTAATATGAAGCCAGTAAATAGTAAGAAAATACAATTTATCCTAAAGGGACATAATACTTATATGCTAAACCACTTGAAAGTGATGCAGCATAAATGAAAAAAGCTGACATGAAATTATCACCTGAATATCTCTATGTAAAAAGGGAAGACATTTTACCTCAAAATGTCTTCAGCTCACCAGAATAAGTGTTCTGTGAACAGTTAGAGATGCAAGTTGAAAAAACAAAAACAAAAATGTACAATAGCCAATCAGCTGAGTACTTTGCAATGATCTCATGAGATTTTACTTAAATCTCATGATATTTTACACTAAACTTCCATAAACTGAATAGGAAAATAACATGACTGTGCCAGCACATGCCAGATGCACACTCCCTTGCAAGTCCTGGGACAAGCAACTTTAAGTAACTTTCTAATTTACTCCTATTATCCATTTTCTTTGTTCTCTTGCAATTTATTTGAAAAAGCAGGAATGAAAAAGCTTTGTAGCCGGCCTATTTTTGGTTCAGTACCCTGGATAGGGCTTGCTGATTGGTGGCTACATTTAGCCATCCAATCAGCAAGCGAAGCCCAGGTACTGAACCTAAAATGGGCCGGCTCCAAAGCTTTTATTCCTGCTTTTTCAAATAAAGATGCCAAGAAAAATATATAAAATAGGAGAAAATTAGCAAGTTGCTTAAAATTGCATGCTCTATCCGGATCATGAAAGAAAAAAACAGAATTTATGCTTACCTGATAAATTACTTTCTCCAACGGTGTGTCCGGTCCACGGCGTCATCCTTACTTGTGGGATATTCTCTTCCCCAACAGGAAATGGCAAAGAGTCCCAGCAAAGCTGGTCACATGATCCCTCCTAGGCTCCGCCCACCCCCAGTCATTCGACCGACGGACAGGAGGAAATATATATAGGAGAAACCATATGATACCGTGGTGACTGTAGTTAGAGAAAATAATTCATCAGACCTGATTAAAAAACCAGGGCGGGCCGTGGACCGGACACACCGTTGGAGAAAGTAATTTATCAGGTAAGCATAAATTCTGTTTTCTCCAACATTGGTGTGTCCGGTCCACGGCGTCATCCTTACTTGTGGGAACCAATACCAAAGCTTTAGGACACGGATGAAGGGAGGGAGCAAATCAGGTCACCTAAATGGAAGGCACCACGGCTTGCAAAACCTCTCTCCCAAAAATAGCCTCCGAAGAAGCAAAAGTATCAAATTTGTAAAATTTGGCAAAAGTGTGCAGTGAAGACCAAGTCGCTGCCTTACATATCTGGTCAACAGAAGCCTCGTTCTTGAAGGCCCATGTGGAAGCCACAGCCCTAGTGGAGTGAGCTGTGATTCTTTCAGGAGGCTGCCGTCCGGCAGTCTCATAAGCCAATCGGATAATGCTTTTAAGCCAAAAGGAAAGAGAGGTAGAAGTCGCTTTTTGACCTCTCCTTTTACCAGAATAAACAACAAACAAGGAAGATGTTTGTCTGAAATCTTTAGTAGCCTCTTAATAGAATTTTAGAGCACGGACTACGTCCAAATTGTGTAACAAACGTTCCTTCTTTGAAACTGGATTCGGACACAAAGAAGGTACAACTATCTCCTGGTTAATATTTTTGTTGGAAACAACTTTCGGAAGAAAACCAGGCTTAGTACGCAAAACCACCTTATCTGCATGGAACACCAGATAGGGCTGAGAACACTGCAGAGCAGATAACTCTGAAACTCTTCTAGCAGAAGAAATTGCAACCAAAAACAAAACTTTCCAAGATAATAACTTAATATCTACGGAATGTAAGGGTTCAAACGGAACCCCTTGAAGAACTGAAAGAACTAGATTTAGACTCCAGGGAGGAGTCAAAGGTCTGTAAACAGGCTTGATCCTAACCAGAGCCTGAACAAATGCTTGAACATCTGGCACAGCTGCCAGTCTTTTGTGAAGTAAAACAGATAAAGCAGAGATCTGTCCCTTCAGAGAACTTGCAGATAATCCTTTCTCCAAACCTTCTTGTAGAAAGGATAGAATCTTAGGAATTTTTATCTTGTTCCATGGGAATCCTTTAGATTCACACCAACAGATATATTTTTTCCATATTTTATGGTAAATTTTTCTAGTTACAGGCTTTCTAGCCTGAATCAGAGTATCTATTACAGAATCTGAAAACCCACGCTTTGATAAAATCAAGCGTTCAATCTCCAAGCCGTCAGTTGGAGGGAAACCAGATTCGGATGTTCGAATGGACCCTGAACAAGAAGGTCCTGTCTCAAAGGTAACTTCCATGGTGGAGCCGATGACATATTCATCAGGTCTGCATACCAAGTCCTGCGTGGCCACGCAGGAGCTATCAAGATCACCGAGGCCCTCTCCTGATTGATCCTGGCTACCAGCCTGGGGATGAGAGGAAACGGTGGGAATACATAAGCTAGGTTGAAGGTCCAAGGTGCTACTAGTGCATCTACTAGGGTCGCCTTGGGATCCCTGGATCTGGACCCGTAGCAAGGAACCTTGAAGTTCTGACGAGACGCCATCAGATCCATGTCTGGAATGCCCCATAATTGAGTTATTTGGGCAAAGATTTCCGGATGGAGTTCCCACTCCCCCGGATGGAATGTCTGACGACTCAAAAAATCCGCTTCCCAATTTTCCACTCCTGGGATGTGGATCTCAGACAAGTGGCAGGAGTGATCCTCCGCCCATTGAATTATCTTGGTCACTTCTTTCATCGCCAGGGAAGTCCTTGTTCCCCCCTGATGATTGATATATGCAACGGTCGTCATGTTGTCTGACTGAAACCTTATGAATTTGGCCTTTGCTAGTTGAGGCCAAGCTCTGAGAGCATTGAATATTGCTCTCAGTTCCAGAATGTTTATCGGGAGAAGAGACTCTTCCCGAGACCATAGACCCTGAGCTTTCAGGGATTCCCAGACCGCGCCCCAGCCCACTAGGCTGGCGTCGGTCGTGACAATGACCCACTCTGGTCTGCGGAAGCTCATTCCCTGTGACAGATTGTCCAGGGTCAGCCACCAACGGAGTGAATCTCTGGTCTTTTGATCTACTTGAATCGTCGGAGACAAGTCTGTATAATCCCCATTCCACTGTCTGAGCATGCACAGTTGTAATGGTCTTAGATGAATTCGTGCAAAAGGAACTATGTCCATTGTTGCAACCATCAATCCTATTACTTCCATGCACTGCGCTATGAAAGGACGAGGAACAGAATGAAGTACTTGACAAGAGCTTAGAAGTTTTGATTTTCTGACCTCTGTCAGAAAAATCCTAATTTCTAAGGAATCTATTATTGTTCCCAAGAAGGGGACAGAGAACTTTTTTCTTTGTTCACCTTCCATCCGTGAGATCTGAGAAAGGCTAGGACGATGTCCGTATGAGCCTTTGCTTTTGACAGGGACGACGCTTGAATCAGGATGTCGTCCAAGTAAGGTACTACTGCAATGCCCCTTGGTCTTAGAACCGCTAGAAGGGACCCTAGTACCTTTGTGAAAATCCTTGGAGCAGTGGCTAATCCAAATGGAAGTGCCACAAACTGGTAATGCTTGTTCAGAAAAGCGAACCTTAGGAACTGATGATGTTCCTTGTGGATAGGAATATGTAGGTACGCATCCTTTAAATCCACGGTAGTCATAAATTGATTTTCCTGGATAGTAGGTAGGATTGTTCGAATAGTTTCCATTTTGAACAATGGTACCCTGAGAAATTTTTTAGGATCTTTAGATCCAAAATTGGTCTGAATGTTCCCTCTTTTTTGGGAACTATGAACAGATTGGAATAAAATCCCATTCCTTGTTCTCTTATTGGAACTGGATGTATCACTCCCATCTTTAACAGGTCTTCTACACAATGTAAGAATGCCTGTCTCTTTATTTGGTTTGAAGATAATTGAGACCTGTGGAACCTTCCCCTTGGGGGTAGTTCCTTGAATTCCAGGAGATAACCTTGAGAAACTATTTCTAGCGCCCAAGGATTCTGAACATCTCTTGCCCAAGCCTGAGCAAAGAGAGAAAGTCTGCCCCCCACTAGATCCGGTCCCGGATCGGGGGCTATCCCTTCATGCTGTTTTGGTAGCAGTGGTAGGCTTCTTGGCCTGCTTACCCTTGTTCCAGCCTTGCATTGGTTTCCAGGCTGGTTTGGGTTGTGAAGTATTACCCTCTTGCTTAGAGGATACAGAATTAAAGACTGGTCCGTTTCTGCGAAAGGGACGAAAATTAGGCTTATTATTAGCCTTAAAAGACCTATCCTGTGGGAGGGCGTGGCCCTTTCCCCCAGTGATGTCTGAAATAATCTCTTTCAAATCAGGTCCAAATAATGTTTTCCCTTTGAAAGGAATGTTAAGCAATTTTGTCTTGGAAGACACATCCGCTGACCAAGACTTTAGCCAAAGCACTCTGCGCGCCACGACAGCAAACCCTGAATTTTTCGCCGCTAATCTAGCTAATTGCAAAGTGGCATCTAAAACAAAAGAGTTAGCCAATTTAAGTGCTTGAACTCTGTCCATAACCTCCTCATACGAAGATTCTTTACTGAGCGATTTTTCTAGTTCCTCGAACCAGAAACACGCTGCCGTAGTGACAGGAACAATGCATGAAATTGGTTGTAGAAGGTAACCTTGCTGTACAAAAATCTTTTTAAGCAAACCCTCTAATTTCTTATCCATAGGATCTTTGAAAGCACAACTATCTTCGATAGGAATAGTAGTGCGTTTGTTTAGAGTAGAAACCGCCCCCTCGACCTTGGGGACTGTCTGCCATAAGTCCTTTCTGGGGTCGACTATAGGAAATAATTTCTTAAATATAGGGGGGGGAACAAAAGGTATGCCGGGCCTTTCCCACTCTTTATTTACTATGTCCGCCACCCGCTTGGGTATAGGAAAAGCGTCGGGGGGCACCGGAACCTCTAGGAACTTGTCCATCTTACATAATTTCTCTGGAATGACCAAATTGTCACAATCATCCAGACTAGATAACACCTCCTTAAGCAGTGCGCGGAGATGTTCTAATTTAAATTTAAATGTCACAACATCAGGTTCAGCTTGATGAGAAATTTTTCCTGAATCTGAAATTTCTCCATCAGACAAAACCTCCCTCATGGCCCCTTGAGATTGGTGTGAGGGTATGTCAGAACAGTTATCATCAGCGTCCTCTTGCTCTTCAGTGTTTAAAACAGAGCAATCGCGCTTTCTCTGATAAGTAGGCATTTTGGATAAAAGATTTGCTATGGAGTTATCCATTACAGCCGTTAATTGTTGCATGGTAATAAGTATTGGCGCACTAGATGTACTAGGGGCCTCCTGTGTGGGCATAACTGGTGTAGACACAGTAGGGGATGATGTAGTATCATGTTTACTCCCCTCATTTGAGGAATCATCTTGGGCAATATCATTATCTGTTGCATTACTGTCCTTACTTTGTTTGGACACTATGGCACAATTATCACATAAATTTAAATGGGGAGACACATTGGCTTTCATACATATAGAACATAGCTTATCTGATGGTACAGACATGTTAAACAGGCTTAAACTTGTCAACAAAGCACAAAAAACGTTTTAAAATAAAACCGTTACTGTCACTTTAAATTTCAAACTGAAAACACTTTATTACTGAATATGTGAAAAAGTATGAAGGAATTGTTCAAAATTCACCAAAATTTCACCACAGTGTCTTAAAGCATTAAAAGTATTGCACACCAAATTTCAGAGCTTTAACCCTTAAATTAACGGAACCGGAGCCGTTTTTACATTTAACCCCTATACAGTCCCAGAATGAGGCTCTGTCTATAACTAGAAAGGCCCCCATCTGAAAAAGGTGTCCAACACAGTGCCTGCCGTTTTTCTAAACGTTCCCCAAGATTATAATACCAATAATTAGTTAGAATCTGCATAATATGCCTAGTAAAGCAATTGTTTTAGCCCAGAAAAATGTCTACCAGTTTTTAAGCCCTTTTTGAAGCCCTTTATTCTTTTATGTTTAACTAAGAAAATGGCTTACCGGTCCCCATGAGGGGAAATGACAGCCTTCCAGCATTACATGGTCTTGTTAGAAATATGGCTAGTCATACCTTAAGCAGAAAAGACTGCTAACTGTTTCCCCCAACTGAAGTTACTTCATCTCAACAGTCCTGTGTGGAAACAGCAATCGATTTTAGTTACTGTCTGCTAAAATCATCTTCCTCTTACAAACAGAAATCTTCATCCTTTTCTGTTTCAGAGTAAATAGAACATACCAGCACTATTTTAAAATAACAAACACTTGATAGAAGAATAAAACTACATTTAAACACCAAAAAACTCTTAACCATCTCCGTGGAGATGTTGCCTGTGCAACGGCAAAGAGAATGACTAGGGTGGGCGGAGCCTAGGAGGGATCATGTGACCAGCTTTGCTGGGACTCTTTGCCATTTCCTGTTGGGGAAGAGAATATCCCACAAGTAAGGATGACGCCGTGGACCGGACACACCAATGTTGGAGAAAAATGTGTTTAATATCCCTTTAAAGTCTCTTTACAGTGGGGTGTGAATACTTAAGATATTTTGAGGTAAACATCTTCATTTAAAATAGAGATGTTTATGTGATATTTTCTATTCAGCTTTTTAGAGCTATGCTGCATCACTTTCAAGTGATACAACATTTGGGTGTTATGTCCCTTTAAGAGGATATCTACTAAAAGTTAAGTGGTAAAAACATTTTAGTAGGTATTAGATAATTTACATATCCTATCAAAAGAGAATACCATAATGTGTGTCCATCAGTAAATATGCGTTAATAAAAAAATATCACAGTTCAGTATTATGAGCGTAAAGAGAGGGATTTATATGAACACAAGACCCTACAAACAAGTCCAAGCAATTCCATTTCCCTGGATTTTATTTCTAATTTCATACAATGCAATAAAACAAACATTTAATCAAAAATGGCTTATCCTATGAGCTGGGCTGCTGCAAACAGGTCAAAAGCAATGAATATACAAGCAGATACCAAATAAAACGAGGGGGAGGACTAAGAAATGGAGTAAGGGAGCCACAAAAAGGACAGGAGTAATAAACAGCCAAACACTCAAGACTATACAAAATGGCTGGGGGATCAAATTAAGACATTTAATTTGGTTGTATCAATGGATACATTTTAAGCTGCTCTGTAAAGCTTCCCAAAGCCTTTCCTCTAACAGAATGAATCAGCCTCAGACATTCTACCACAGTGTTGTCCAAATTAAAAATCAAAAGATAAAGTGTGAATGCGCCACTGAAGGTATTTTAATAATGCAATCTTTGTAGCAGAGCCCTCACCAGGCACAAATCGCACAGATTTCAGAGCTCGCTAAGGTTCTTCTGGTGACTGATTTAATACTCTGGTTATTTGGATACCATTTTTGACAACTTTGAAAGGTTCATGTTTGACAGCATTCCGCTATTTTTGCAGAGAACACACTTTATTATTTAGATGTGGCAGCTCATTTTAAAATTCATTTTGCTGGCTCAAAGGGGCTTACTCGCTTTAACTAACACTTTTGGGATCAGATTCTGAAAGGCTGCTTCAATTAAGGCCTCAGTGCCCAAGGCAGAAAAAAAAAGTGAGAGCTCAGTAATAGCTTGTCAACAGCCTGCTTGTACTTTAATCTGTGCAAGTGGGAAATGAGGAGACAGAAGAAGAAAAAAAATCACACTAGATGAAGAAAAAAAAAATGATAGGTACAGTGGTTAATAATAAAGTTTATTATGAAGCTCTACATAATGGCAAAAACAGCTTGATAGACTTAGGGTTGCAAGCTTCTCTTCATAAATGCTGGACAATCTGTCAGTGACTGGGCACAATGTTAGGTGGGCGGTCACACAACCCCACTCTTAATTCCATGATGCATATTTTTTTCACAACTGAGCAGTAATTGTTATCCCTTGGCTGCCAGTCACATACAAATCAATAATTTTACATCTGACTGCCAGTAAAATAAGTAAACAAGTGTGAGTTGACTCAACTGGCTGCCCCGCACTTCTCTCTGTTCATATTTGTAATGCATTTAGGCATAGGAGGACTTTTATATTTAGCTAAAACTCAGGAACTTAAAAAAAAACAGAGTCCAGGATTTTGGTGAAGATTTTACTGGACTGTCTAGTTAAATACTGGACACCTGGCAGCCATAGATAAAGAGGTAACATTCCGAGTTGCTAGAAATTAATCTCGTCTAGCAATCCATTCATATATTGTTTTTTTTCTGATGACTTGAATAGATGCACGATATCATAGCGTAATTTATCAAGTGGCAAACTAGATCCTTAAGTTTAGGCCAAAAGTTACATAATGCAGCTTTGCTCACAGTGTGCATATTGCAAACGGGTAGATTTACATTATTATTTTTTATTGTTGCAATCACGAGGACCTAGCGTATTCATAGGCTACATCACGTGACTACCAACATATGATTTTGGAAAGTAAAGCTTGTGGGTAATTGATACTGGTGTATATGTGAAGGGGGTGAGTAAAAACAAATATATGTTGCAAAACAAAAGGGAAAATAATCCACAATTTAAAAAATGTAAAGGACCAAGAAATGAGAAACACAAATGTTTTCTTTCATGATTCAGATAGAGCAGGCAATGTTAAAGGGACATGAAACCCAATTTTTTTCTTTTATGATTCAGATAGAGAATACAATTTCAAACAACTTCCCAATTTACTTCTATTATTTAATTTGCTTCCTTCTTTTGTTATCCTTTTCTACAAGGTTTATCAAGGCAAGTTCAGGAGTAGCAGAGAACCTAGGTTCTAGCTGTTGATTGGTAGCTGCATATATATACGGATTGTGATTGGCTCACCCATTTGTTCAGTTAGAGACCATTAGTGCATTGCTGCTCCTTCAACAAATTATACCAAGAGAATTAAGCAAATTAGATAATAGAAGTAAATTAGAAAGTTGTTTAAAATTGTATTCTCTATCTGAATCATGAATTTTTTTTTGAAATCATTAATTTTTTGTGGGGTTTCATGTCCCTTTAAGCAAACTTCTAATTGACTCCCTTTATCAAATTTTCTTTGTTCGCTTGGTAGCTTTAGTTGAAAAAGCAGGAATGCAAGCTTAGGAGCCAAACCATTAGTAGCACAATACATTTTCCTATTTTTTTCCCTTTTCATGTAAATTTTGTTCTGGAAAATTAGCTATTTCTAATTCTAAGAACTTGAAATGCACCCTGCTACATATATGTCCCTAATTGGATTTATCAGATAACTACATAACAATGCATTTTTAAACTTTTTTTTTTTTTTTTTTTTTTTAAAGATTTTACATTCTCATATTAGTTGAGCATAATATTACATTTTTAAAGTATACTGTGGTAGGACAAGGAGGCAAACATTTTATAGACTACAGGTGTTTCCTTTTACTGCAAAATAATGCAAATGTTACTAACAAAATGACAGTTCAGTTTGTTTTTGTAGACACAATGAAGTGATCAAATATACAACAGAGCGTGAGAGAGGAGATAGAAAGGAGAGAGAAAAGATAGAGAAAGAAGAAATACCTTTAAGACAAACAAAATGTCAGCCAGCTGAAGTGATAACATATGAGGGTCTGACTCAACAGAAATGTGTAGCAATTGGAATCACAATGAAACTACCCATTGTACAAACATGATGCACACATTTCTATGAGTCAGTATTTGTAAGTCACAGCTATTCATATTGGTTTACCAAACCCCACTTGTTTTGCTCTGAAGGACTTGAGCAATTCTCTTTTATAGACGTCCCTTATACCGTGTCCTTTGCGTATGACCCTTTTCCACCTCAGCGCAATCAGACAAAAGGTTTGTCAGAGGTGTCTGTTTATGGTCCGCTAGTAATTATAAAGCCCTTCTCATGAATTGTTTTATATTAAATAAATGGATGCAACTTTTTTTTTTGTAAATGTCTGTTACTAACACTTTCAAAGTCAACAATAAAATGCTCTTCTGTGGCGAGTCATTAGTATTCACAACTCCATCAGCCTGCAGTTTAAACTCTCCTACTTTTATGTGTCACGGAAGATGATGGAGGAAGGTTGCTTAGAAACACTCAGGCACACTCGCGACAGGAATTATCAATCTGTTCTGTATATTCACCTCCACATGCAGGGGAGAAAATTGAGTTTCAGTGCTGACAACTTTAATTGATTGCAAGTTATCTTAGTAGCCCATGGCATTTTAGATATTTCCTTTAACTGTAACACAGTACAGTATTTTGAACAGTGTTTGTCACTGCAAAGTATGACATTAAACAAATAGCCAAGAGTTTAGAATCACCCAAGCTACCAAATAAGCACAATACCTTTTATGCAAAGCGAGGCACAAAACCGCGCCAGTAGCTCTACTCACACGGCCCTATTTATGAAACTGGGGACGCAGTTTGGGGGCACAAGCAAGGCAGGCTCACAAGAGCTGGCCTGAAATGCTAGTTATAGTCTTAAGATTGCTGCTACTTAGCCTCTCCGCCACCACAGGTCATCCTGATCAGATCGGATAGGGATGACGGATGAGGGACAAGCCCTGTTCTAGCACAAATGGTGGCACGAGAGCAGGTGCACAGCTGCACAAGCAATGATGATGTACAAACAATGTTCCCAGAAAGGACCTTGTCCACTCGGCCTTTAATAAATGGAGCACATGCACTTTACAAATAAATGATAACTATTATTACTTCTATTATTATTTGTATTAATAATAACAGATTTAAGTAATTTAGGAACCAATATTTTTGGATTGTTTAAAGGGACAGTCTACACTAAAATTGTTATGGTTTAAAAAGAAAGATAGATAAATGCCTTTACTACCTACTCCCCAGTACAACCAACATTGTTATTATAATATACTTTATAACATTTAAACCTCTAAATTACTGCCTGTTTCTAAGCCACTATCGACAGCCTCTTATCTGAATGCTTTTTTAATTAGCTTTTCACAACAGGATACTGCTAATCCATGTGGGCCATATAGATAACATTGTGTTTATGCCCGTGGGTTGTGGCAGACACAGCACTAATTGGCTAAAATGCAAGTCAATAGATAATAACGAAAAGTCATGTTATCAGGGGGCTGTCAGAAGATGCTTAGATACAAGGTAATCACAGAGGTAAAAGGTATATTAATAACTGTTGGTAAAACAAAATTGGGAAATGGGTAATAAAAAGGATTATCTATCTTTTAAAACAATACAAATTATATTGTAGACTGCCCCTACAATATGGGATGGGGAACCAAAGCCCTCCAGATGTTTCAGAGCTACATTTCCCATGATGCTCAACTGGACTTCAGAGTGCCTAAGCATCGTAGGTAATGTAGTTCTGAAACATCAGGAGTGCCAAGGTTCCCCATTCCTGGTTTAAAGGAACATTGCACACTAAATATATTTTAGAATGATGTATTCAAAGCAAAAGATTAACCTGAGAATAATAATAATGGGTCACTAGAGTGCGCAGTCAATGACTGTGTTAAGTCCGGAGTCTGCACTTCCAGAAGTCCACATTTTTTTTTTAATTCAATTACAGTAAAAGGGGGAAAAGTTTTGCTTGGGTTTTGTTTTACTACACATAACTAAACATTTTATAGCACAAACTTAAGGTGCTGAGTGTAATTGTGCGTTTAGGCCCTTAACATCAGTTAAACATATACATTCTCTTTATGCAGTAGTACAATAATAAAATGTTCTACTTCATTACAGCATTTTATAATTGCTCATATACTACTTGATCCATATTTATTTTGTTAAAACAACTTCAAGAAACTTAATTGAGAGCATTTTGCATTTCATTTTGCTTTGGATTTTTAACTGTTATGTTTGGTTACCAAAACAATCATAACGTGGAATGTAATCCAAGATTACTGGGAAACTGCCATCTAGAGATTAATCTCAAATCTTTTCTGGGAAAGGGGAGAAAACTTGAGCTGTCATATTTACTACTGGGAGCAAACGTCAAGTCACAGCCGTCATATTTCACTCTTACTAGGTAGGCTAATTTCTCCTCTGTTTATACTTCAGAGGAAATTTGTCTGGCCTACAGAAAGCCAATCACTTTTCCTCTGTTATATTTTATAATGCGCTTGAATATAATTGTGCTTTGTCTGAAAAATGACCTGAGCAGAGTCACGTTTCCACGTCCTGCGCTGGGCTAGACTCATTCAGGCACCACGGATGGCAAATCAGATAAGATTAGCTAGAGTGGCTCATCTGTACTTGGTAATTAGGAGCTAATCACCAGCTACCGCTTCAGACAAATCTAATTTTAAAGTACTGTATGGTAAAGGGGACAAAGACAGAGAACAATGATTAAAAAATTGAATATACTGCACAAAGATCCTTACTGACCATTTTATTCTTTGTATAAAATACATTTGCTTAAAATTAAAGGGACATGAAACTACTTCTAAGTACAGGGATCGTTTGTAGTTTTGTAGTAAAATTAGCATATCAGCCAAGTACAGAATCTTGCTGATTACACTAACGCCTATTTATCAGCCTACCTTGATAACATTTACCAGGTGAGACCCCTCACCGGAGGGGGTGTGGACAAAATTAAACCACACCCCCTTTATCTAAAGGGATGTTCCCCTGCCTTGTTACTCTCATACCTAGTTCTGTCCCTCATAGGATGGTCAGAGCTAGGTTCCCTCTCTGGGTATTGGTGAAGGCTACTCAGGTTAGGCTGCTCACACTTACATTACTGCTGAGGCTATCACTGGCTGAGAGAAGCATGACTAATATCTTCAAATATCCAAAAAAAAAGGTTTGAGCCACCTTTTTTGGATATTTTTAGCTTTGAACCTTTTTTGGGGAGAACAGTTTTTTTTTTTAAAGGTAGGCCAAGTTCCTTTTCTCTCTCCGGGATGGATATACCATTTGTGTTTTTTAACCATGTCTAAGATGTTCCCTTTGGATCAAGAGGATTCCTTCCTTTGAATCTTTGATCTGGTAGACGCCGCCATGTTGTTCCGGAAGTTATGCAGTCCTCTAAGTGAGCACAAATGGGGCCATGTTTAAAAAGCTGTTTCAACTTTAGTTTCTCACCTAATGCAGCAATCTCAAACTACAGCCCAGAAGTGTTGGGAGAAAGCCAATATGGATGTCCTGGATCCTCTGTGTTAACTGGGAGGTGCAGGCATCATTGCCCGTGGATAAAGGTGAATAAGGTTAGGTTTGCTTAAAATTAAAAGGGACATGAAAAAAATTCTAATTACAGCTATCTTTTTAGCTGAGTAGTAAATGAATATATCAGCCAAGTACAAAATCTTAACGAATATATTAACACCAATATCCAATTTTCCCCTCCACTTGCCATATTTAGAGAAGCCAATCCAGACATTTTGCATTGTTTTACAGTACCTATTTTTCCTCTGCTGAGGCCAATTAGGAACATATTGCCTGCAGTGGTTAAACAATGATTGGCTTTCGAATTCTGGACTATTAACCATTTCTCATAGGAATACACACATTTTCACAGTAGTTATAGTAAAGCTCACTATTTTTCCCATGATTCAGCTAAAGAAGCAATAAAAAAAACTTAAATTATCCAAATGTGCACACTTTCTGAAGCTTCAGCTCCTACTGGGCATG
The DNA here is from genome assembly GCF_027579735.1 of Bombina bombina. Classification (NCBI taxonomy): domain Eukaryota; kingdom Metazoa; phylum Chordata; class Amphibia; order Anura; family Bombinatoridae; genus Bombina; species Bombina bombina. Next base: position 220,165,229 of record NC_069503.1, on the reverse strand, counting down.
TGCAAAAGTGTACAGAATATACATATGCATTTTGTGATTGGCTGATGCCTGTCACATGATACAGGGGGAGGGAAAATTGAAATGAACTTGAAATTTTCCAGAAAATATTCTACTGCTAATTTCAAATTCAAAGTAAGTGCTATTGCATTGTCTATGTGTGCATTTTTCAACTATTCAATTCTACTGTATTTAGTGGTCCTTTAAAGGGACACTCAAGTCAAAATAAACTTCTATGATACAGAAAGAGCATGCCATTTTAAGATAGTCTTTTCATATTCCCACTTTCCGGGGAACAAGATCCTACTAAGCATGTGCACAAGCTCACAGGGTATACGTATACTAGTCTGTGATTGGCTAATGTCGGTCACATGATACAGGGGGCCGGAAAATGGGAGAAAAAACAGAATTTATGTTTACCTGATAAATTTCTTTCTCCTACGGTGTATCCGGTCCACGGCTTCATCCTTACTTGTGGGATATTCTCATTCCCTACAGGAAGTGGCAAAGAGAGCACACAGCAAAGCTGTCCATATAGCTCCCCTCAGGCTCCGCCCCCCCAGTCATTCGACCGACTGTTAGGAGAAAAAGGAGAACCATAGGGTGCAGTGGTGACTGTTTACAAAAAAACATAATTTATGTAAGAACTTACCTGATAAATTCATTTCTTTCATATTAGCAAGAGTCCATGAGCTAGTGACGTATGGGATATACATTCCTACCAGGAGGGGCAAAGTTTCCCAAACCTTAAAATGCCTATAAATACACCCCTCACCACACCCACAATTCAGTTTAACGAATAGCCAAGAAGTGGGGTGATAAGAAAAAAGTGCGAAAGCATATAAAATAAGGAATTGGAATAATTGTGCTTTATACAAAAAAATCATAACCACCACAAAAAAGGGCGGGCCTCATGGACTCTTGCTAATATGAAAGAAATGAACTTATCAGGTAAGTTCTTACATAAATTATGTTTTCTTTCATGTAATTAGCAAGAGTCCATGAGCTAGTGACGTATGGGATAATGACTACCCAAGATGTGGATCTTTCCACACAAGTCACTAGAGAGGGAGGGATAAAATAAAGACAGCCAATTCCTGCTGAAAATAATCCACACCCAAAATAAAGTTTAATGAAAAACATAAGCAGAAGATTCAAACTGAAACCGCTGCCTGAAGTACTTTTCTACCAAAAACTGCTTCAGAAGAAGAAAATACAACAAAATGGTAGAATTTGTTAAAAGTATGCAAAGAGGACCAAGTTGCCGCTTTGCAAATCTGATCAACCGAAGCTTCATTCCTAAACGCCCAGGAAGTAGAAACTGAACTAGTAGAATGAGCTGTAATCCTATGAGGCGGAGTCTTACCCGACTCAACATAGGCAAGATGAATTAAAGATTTCAACCAAGATGCCAAAGAAATGGCAGAAGTTTTCTGGCCTTTCTAAAACCGGAAAAGATAACAAATAAACTAGAAGTCTTTCGGAAAGACTTAGTAGCTTCAACATAACATTTCAAAGCTCTAATAACATCCAAAGAATGCAACGATTTCTCCTTAGAATTCTTAGGATTAGGACATAATGAAGGAACCACAATGTCTCTACTAATGTTGTTGGAATTCACAACTTAGGTAAAAATTCAAAAGAAGTTCGCAACACCGCCTTATCCTGATGAAAAATCAGAAAAGGAGACTCACAAGAAAGAGCAGATAATTCAGAAACTCTTCTGGCAGAAGAGATGGCCAAAAGGAACAAAACTTTCCAAGAAAGTAATTTAATATCCAATGAATGCATAGGTTCAAATGGAGGAGCTTGAAGAGCCCCCAGAACCAAATTCAAACTCCAAGGAGGAGAAATTGACTTAATGACAGGCTTTATACGAACCAAAGCTTGTACAAAACAATGAATATCAGGAAGAATAGCAATCTTTCTGTGAAAAAGAACAGAAAGAGCAGAGATTTGACCTTTCAAGGAACTTGCGGACAAACCCTTATCTAAACCATCCTGAAGAAACTGGAATATTCTCGGTATTCTAAAAGAATGCCAAGAAAAATGATGAGAAAGACACCAAGAAATACAAGTCTTCCAGACTCTATAATATATCTCTCTGGATACAGATTTACGAGCCTGTAACATAGTATTAATCACAGAGTCAGAGAAACCTCTTTGACCAAGAATCAAGCGTTCAATCTCCATACCTTTAAATTTAAGGATTTCAGATCCTGATGGAAAAAAGGACCTTGAGACACAAGGTCTGGTCTTAACGGAAGAGTCCACGGTTGGCAAGAGGCCATCCGGACAAGATCCGCATACCAAAACCTGTGAGGCCATGCTGGAGCTACCAGCAGAACAAACGAGCATTCCTTCAGAATCTTGGAGATTACTCTTGGAAGAAGAACTAGAGGCGGAAAGATATAGGCAGGATGATACTTCCAAGGAAGAGATAATGCATCCACTGCCTCCGCCTGAGGATCCCGGGATCTGGACAGATACCTGGGAAGTTTCTTGTTTAGATGAGAAGCCATCAGATCTATTTCTGGAAGTTCCCACATTTGAACAATCTGAAGAAATACCTCTGGGTGAAGAGACCATTCGCCCGGATGCAACGTTTGGCGACTGAGATAATCCGCTTTCCAATTGTCCATACCTGGGATATGAACCGCAGAGATTAGACAGGAGCTGTATTCCGCCCAAACCAAAATTCGAGATACTTCTTTCATAGCCAGAGGACTGTGAGTCCCTCCTTGATGATTGATGTATGCCACAGTTGTGACATTGTCTATCTGAAAACAAATGAACAACTCTCTCTTCAGAAGAGGCCAAAACTGAAGAGCTCTGAAAATTGCACGGAGTTCCAAAATATTGATCGGAAATCTCACCTCCTGAGATTCCCAAACCCCTTGTGCCGTCAGATACCCCCACACAGCTCCCCAACCTGTAAGACTTGCATCTGTTGAGATTATAGTCCAGGTCGGACGAACAAAGAAGCCCCTTGAACTAAACGATGGTGATCTGTCCACCATGTCAGAGAGTGTCGTAAAATCGGTTTAAAGATATTAATAGAGATATCTTTGAGTAATCCCTGCACCATTGGTTCAGCATACAGAGCTGAAGAGGTCGCATGTGAAAACGAGCAAAGGAGATCGCATCTGATGCGGCAGTCCTAAGACCCAACATTTCCATGCATAAGGCTACCAAAGGGAATGATTGTGACTGAAGGTTTTGACAAGCTGATATCAATGTTAAACTTCTCCTGACTGACAAGGACAGAGTCATAGACACTGAATTTATCTAGAACCCAAAAAAGGTTACCCTTGTCTGAGGAATCAATGAACTGATTGGTAAATTGATCCTCCAACCATGAACTTGAAGAAACAACACAAGTCGATTCGTATGAGATTCTTCGAAAATGAGAAGACTGAGCAAGTACCAAGATATCGTCCAAATAAGGAAATACCAAAACCCTATTCTCTGATTACAGAAAGAAGGGCACCGAGAACCTTTGAAAAAAATTCTTGGAACTGAGGCTAGGCCAAACGGTAGAGCCACAAAACTGGTAATGCTTGTCTAAAAAGAGAATCTCAGACACTAAAAGTGATCTGGATGAATCGGAATATGCAGATACACATCCTGTAAATCTATTGTAGACATATAATGCCCTTGCTAAACAAAAGGCAGGATAGTCCTACAGTAACCATCTTGAATGTTGGTATCCTAACATAACGATTCAATAATGATAGATCCGGAACTGGTCTGAAGGAATTGACCTTCTTTGGTACAATGAAGAGATAAAATAAAACCCCAGCCCCTGTTCCAGAACTGGAACTGGCATAAATACCCCAGCCAACTCTAGATCTGAAACACATTTCAGAAATGCTGAGCCTTTGCTGTGTTAACTGGGACACGGGAAAGAAAAGAATCTCTTAGCAGGAGGCCTTAACTTGAAGCCAATTCTGTACCTTTCTGAAACAATGTTTCTGAAACCAGAGATTAAAAACGGAATTGATCCAAATTTCTTTGAAGAAAACGTAATCTGCCCCATACCAGCTGAGCTGGAATAAGGGCCGCACCTTCATAGGTACTTAGGAGCTGGCTATAGGTTTCTATAAGGCTTGGATATATTCCAAACTGAAAATAGTTTCCAAACTGATACCGCTCCTGAGGATGAAGGATCAGGCTTTTGTTCCTTGTTGTGAGGAAAGGAACGAAAATGATTATTTACCCTGGAAAGAAAGGGAAAGCAAAGTTGACTTAGAAGACATGTCAGCATTCCAAGTTTAATCCATAAAGCTTTTCTAGCTAAAATAGCTAGAGACATATACCTGACATCAACTCTAATGATATCAAAAGATGGTATCACCAATAAAATTATTAGCATGTTATAGAATAATAATAATGCTATAAAATTATGATCTGTTACTTGTTGCGCTAAAGCTTCTAACCAAAAGTTGAAGCTGCAGCAACATCCGCTAAAAATATAGCAGGTCTAAGAAGATTACCTGAACATAAGGAAGCTTTTCTTAGAAAGGATTCAATTTTCCTATCTAAAGGATCCTTAAATTAAGTACTATCTGCCGTAGGAATAGTAGTACATTAGCAGGAGTAGAGACAGCCCCATAACCTTAGGGATTTTTGTCCCAAAAAACTCTAATCTGTCAGATGGCACAGGATATAATTTGCTTAAACGTCTAGAAGGAGTAAATAAATTACCCAAATTATTCCATTCCCTGGAAATTACTTCAGAAATAGCATCAGGGAGATAAAACACTTCTGGAATAACTACAGGAGATTTAAAAACCTTATTTAAACGTTTACATTTAGTATCAAGAGGACCAGAATCCTCTATTTCTAATGCAAATAACACTTCTTTAAGTAAAGAACGAATAAATTCCATCTTGAACAAATACAAAGATTTATCAGCATCAACCTCTGAGACAGAAACTTCTGAACCAGAAGAACCATTATCAGTATCAGAATGATGATGTTCATTTAAAAATTCATCTGAAAAAAGAGAAGTTTTAAAAGACTTTTATGCATACTAGAAGGAGAAATAACAGACATAGCCTTCTTAATGGATTTAAAAAATAAAATCTCTTATGTTATCAGGAACACTCTGAAAATTAGATGTTGACGGAACAGCAACAGGTAATGTAACAGTACTAAAGGAAATTTTATCTGCATTAATAAGTTTGACATGACATGCAATACAAATAACAGCTGGAGAAACAGATACCAAAAGTTTATAGCAGATACACTTAGCTTGGTAGCTCCAGCACTGTGCAGTGATTTTCCTGTAGTATCTTCTGACTCAGTTGCAACGTGGAACATCTTGCAATATGTAAAAGAAAAAAACAACATATAAAGCAAAATTGATCAAATTCCTTAAATGACAGTTTCAGGAATGGGAAAAAAATGCCAGTGAACAAGCTTCTAGCAACCAGAAGCAATAAATAATGAGACTTAAATAATGTGGAGACAAAAATGACGCCCATCTTTTTTAGCGCCAAAAAAGACGCCCACATTATTTGGCGCCTAAATGCTTTTGGCGCCAAAAATGACGCCACATCCGGAACGCCGACATTTTTGACGCAAAAAAACGTCAAAAAATGACGCAACTTCCGGCGACACGTATGACGCCGGAAACAGAAAAAAAATTTTGCGCCAAAAAAGTCCGCGCCAAGAATGACGCAATAAAATGAAGCATTTTCTGCCCCCGCGAGCCTAACAGCCCACAGGGAAAAAGTCAAATTTTTTAAGGTAAGAAAAAATGATTGAAACAAATGCATTTATCCCAAATATGAAACTGACTGAAAAATAAGGAAAGTTGAACATTCTGAGTCAAGGCAAATAAATGTTTGAATACATATATTTAGAACTTTATAAATAAAGTGCCCAACCATAGCTTAGAGTGTCACAGAAAATAAGATTTACTTACCCCAGGACACTCATCTACATGTTTGTAGAAAGCCAAACCAGTACTGAAACGAGAATCAGCAGAGGTAATGGTATATATAAGAGTATATCGTCGATCTGAAAAGGGAGGTAAGAGATGAATCTCTACGACCGATAACAGAGAACCTATGAAATAGACCCCGTAGAAGGAGATCACTGCATTCAAATAGGCAATACTCTCCTCACATCCCTCTGACATTCACTGCACGCTGAGAGGAAAACCGGGCTCCAACTTGCTGCGGAGCGCATATCAACGTAGAATCTAGCACAAACTTACTTCACCACCTCCATCGGAGGCAAAGTTTGTAAAACTGAATTGTGGGTGTGGTGAGGGGTGTATTTATAGGCATTTTAAGGTTTGGGAAACTTTGCCCCTCCTGGTAGGAATGTATATCCCATACGTCACTAGCTCATGGACTCTTGCTAATTACATGAAAGAAATAAATTTAAACCTGACCAAAATGCCAGGGCGGGCCGTGGACCGGATACACCGTAGGAGAAAGAAATTTATCAGGTAAACATAAATTCTGTTTTCTCCTACATTGGTGTATCCGGTCCACGGCTTCATCCTTACTTGTGGGAACCAATACCAAAGCTTTAGGACATGGATGAAGGGAGAGAACAAGTCAGGTAACCTAAACGGAAGGCACCACTGCTTGCAAAACCTTTCTCCCAAAAATAGCCTCCGAAGAAGCAAAAGTATCGAATTTGTAAAATTTGGCAAACGTATGCAGTGAAGACCAAGTCGCTGCCTTACAAATCTGTTCAACAGAAGCCTCATTCTTGAAAGCCCATGTGGAAGCCACAGCTCTAGTAGAGTGAGCTGTAATTTGTTCAGGAGGCTGCCTTCCAGCAGTCTCACAAGCCAACCGGATGATGCTTTTCAGCCACATCAAGATTGTGTAACAGACGTTCTTTGTTAGAAACTGGATTAGGACACAGAGAAGGAACAACTATTTCCTGGTTGATATTTTTATTGGAAACCACTTTTGGAAGAAAACCAGGTTTGGTACGTAAAACGACCTTATCTGTATGAAACACCAGATAGGGTAAATTACACAGCAAAGCAGACAATTCAGAAACTCCTCTAGCAGAAGAAATAGCTACTAAAAACAAAACTTTCTAAGATAGTAACTTAATATCTATGGAATGTAGAGGTTCAAACGGAACCCCTTGAAGAACTGAAAGAACTAAATTTAGACTCCATGGAGGAGCCACAGGTCTGTAGACAGGCTTGATTCTGACTAAAGCCTGTACAAACGCCTGAATATCTGGCATGGCTGCCAGACGCTTGTGTAACAAAACAGACAGAGCAGATATCTGTCCCTTTAAAGAACTAGCTGACAGACCTTTCTCCAATCCTTCTTCGAGAAAAGATAGTATCCTTGGAATCCTAATCTTACTCCATGAGTAACCCTTTTATTCGCACCAGCAAAGATATTTCCGCCATATCTTATGCTAAATTTTCCTGGTGACAGGCTTTCTAGCCTGGATCAGAGTATCTATAACCGATTCCGAAAACCCACGCTTAGCTAGAATCAAGCGTTCAATCTCCAAGCAGTCAGTTGCAGAGAAACTAGGTTTGGATGTTTGAATGGACCTTGAATTAGAAGGTCCTGCCTCAAAGGCAGCTTCCATGGTGGAACCGATGACAGGTGGCCACGCAGGAGCTATCAGAATTACCGAAGCCTTCTCCTGTTTGATCCTGTCTACTAGCCGGGGGAGAAGGGGAAACGGTGGAAAGACATAAGCTAGATTGAACGACCAAGGCGCTACTAAGGCATCTACCAATGTCGCCTTGGAATCCCTGGACCTGGACCCGTAACGTTGGAGTTCTGACGTGACGCCATCAGATCCAGATCTGGAATGCCCCATAGCTGGGTCAGCTGAGCAAAAACCTCCGGGTGGAGTTCCCACTCCCCCGGATGGAAAGTCTGACGACTCAGATAATCCGCTTCCCAGTTGTCCACTCCTGGGATGTGAATTGCTGATAGATGGCAGGAGTGATCCTCTGCCCATTTGATGATCTTGGATACCTCTCTCATCGCCAGGGAACTCTTTGTTCCCCCCTGATGATTGATGTACGCTACAGTCGTCATGTTGTCCGACTGAAATCTGATGAATTTGGCCTCCGCTAGTTGAGGCCATGCCTGGAGCGCATTGAATATCGCTCTCAATTCCAAAATGTTTATCGGGAGAAGAGATTCTTCCCGAGACCATAGACCCTGAGCCTTCAGGGACTTCCAGACAGCGCCCCAGCCTAAGATGCTGGCGTCGGTCGTGACAATGATCCACTCCGGTCTTCGGAAACTCATTCCCTGAGACAGATGATCCTGAGACAACCACCAGAGGAGTGAGTCTCTGGTTTGCTGGTCCATCTGAATCTGGGGAGACAAATCTGCATAATCCCCATTCCATTGTTTGAGCATGCACAGTTGCAATGGTCTTAAATGAATTCGAGCAAAAGGAACCACGTCCATTGCCGCAACCATTAGTCCTATTACCTCCATGCACTGAGCTATGGAGGGTTGAGGAATGGATTGAAGAACTCGACAAGTGTTCAAAAGTTTTAATTTCCTGACCTATGTCAGAAAGATTTTCATTTCTACCGAGTCTATTATTGTTCCCAGGAAGGGAACCCTTGTGAACGGGGACAGAGAACTTTTTTCTATGTTCACCTTCCACCCGTGAGACCTTAGAAAGGCTAGAACAATGTCCGTATGAGCCCTTGCTTTGTGAAAGGACGACGCCTGTATTAAAATGTCGTCTAGGTAAGGTGCTACTGCAATGCCCCTTGGCCTTACCGCTAGAAGGGACCCTAGCACCTTTGTGAAAATTCTGGGAACAGTGGCCAATCCGAAGGGAAGAGCCATGAACTGGTAATGCTTGTCCAGAAAGGCGAACCTCAGAAACTGATGGTGATCTTTGTGGATAGGAATATGCAGGTACGCATCCTTTAAGTCCACGGTAGTCATATATTGACCCTCCTGGATCATTGGTAAAATTGTCCGAATGGTTTCCATTTTGAATGATGGAACTATGAGGAATTTGTTTAGGATCTTTAAATCCAGAATTGGCCTGAAAGTTCCTTCCTTTTTGGGAACTACAAACAGGTTTGAGTAAAATCCCAGTCCTTGTTCTGCTGTTGGAACTGGGTTTATCACTCCCATTTTTAAAAGGTCTTCTACGCAATGTAAGAATGCCTGTCTCTTTATCTGGTCTAAAGATAAGCGAGACATGTGGAACCTTCCCCTTGGAGGAAGGTCCTTGAATTCTAGAAGATACCCCTGAGAGACAATTTCTAGTGCCCAGGGGTCCGGAACATCTCTTGCCCAGGCCTGAGCAAAGAGAGAAAGTCTGCCCCCTACTAGATCAGGTCCCGGATCAGGGGCTACCCCTTCATGCTGTCTTGGTAGCAGCAGCAGGCTTTTTGGCCTGTTTACCCTTGTTCCAGCCTTGCAATGGTTTCCATGCTGGTTTGGGCTGGGGTGCGTTACCCTCTCGCCTAGTGGCTGTAGAAGCAGGTCCGTTCCTGAAATTGCGAAAGGAACGAAAATTAGACTTATTTTTAGCTTTGAAAGGTCTATCCTGTGGAAGGGCATGGCTCTTTCCCCCAGTCATATCTGAAATAATTTCTTTCAACTCTGGCCCGAATAGGGTCTTACCCTTGAAAGGAATATTAAGCAATTTTGTTTTGGACGACACATCCGCCGACCACGATTTTAGCCAAAGCGCCCTACGTGCCACTATTGCGAAACCAGAATTTTTCGCCGCTGATTTAGCTAACTGAAAAGCGGCATCTGTAATGAAAGAATTAGCCAACTTCAGGGCGTGAATTCTATCCATGACTTCATCATAAGAAGTCTCCTTCTTCATCACTTTCTGCTGCAGAGTAAATAGTACAAGCCGGTACTATTTTAAAATAAACTCTTGATAGAAGAATAAAAAACTACAACTAAACACCACATACTCTTTACCACCCCCGTGGAGATGCTACTAGTTAGAGCGGCAAAGAGAATGACTGGGGGGGCGGAGCCTGAGGGGAGCTATATGGACAGCTCTGCTGTGTGCTCTCTTTGCCACTTCCTGTAGGGATTGAGAATATCCCACAAGTAAGGATGAAGCCGTGGACCGGATACACCAATGTAAGAGAAAATACATTAATCAGAAAAAAAAAATACTGCTTATTAGAAATTGTAAGTGTAAAATCATTCTCTTTTTATAATGCACTTGATCATTATGGAATTCTGCCGCATTGAGTGGTCCTTTAAGTAATAAAAGTTCTTCAAACAATAATTGAACTAAGAGAAAAACATGAGCAACTGGTAACAACCCTCTAACACATAAGCAAAAGGACATTTACTGCGCAGTAGTTATATGACATCTGACAAGGGCAGTGAATAATAACAACAGCAAATTATAATAATTTAAATGAAAGAAGCAATACCACTTACTAAGCAACTAAAATGTCAAGTAGGAATGTACCATAAAATCCTAAGCCTGAAAGCATTGCTGTCTCCTGCTGTGCAAACTATTTGTTATAATGTGGCACCATAATGCTTTAGGTACAGTCATAACTCCTTAACAGTAATACAAGGCTGCAAGCGTTGCTCTGATCTGTACTCAGAGCCGGCAGCGACGAGGAAAAGCAGACATTTGTAATTGCCAATAGATGCTGAAAACCTGTCCATTTCTAGGCACTTCTTGCAGAGGCAAATGGCTTTATTCAAATGAAACTCCTTGATCTCCGACATAAAAATGGTATTGTTATGCATATTAGTATCCTGGCCCCAAGAATACTGCAGGTGCTTTTAGAACTAAAGTTATCCAATGTCAAATCCCAAATAACTTTACATCTGTAACAGAAAACAAGAATCCTAAAAGAATTGTACACATTTATAATGAAAAAAAGTCTTTAGGTTTATATTATTCAGATTAGATGCAAACTGAAACAGTAATAGGCAGCACTTCTCAAGCTGCATAAGCATTATACTGAAATGTACTTGGCCCCTTGGTTGCCAAAGAAGGATGCAATGCAAAGTATAAAATGAATCTCAGCTCTCTAGTAGCAAAAGGGTAAACATTAAAGGGACAGTCTAGTCCAAAATAAACTTTCATGATTCAGATAGGGCATGTAATTTTAAACAATTTTCCAATTTACTTTTATCACCAATTTTGCTTTGTTCTCTTGGTATTCTTAGTTGAAAGCTTAACCTAGGAGGCTCATATGCTAATTTCTTAGACCTTGAAGGCCACCTCTTTTCAGAATGCATTTTAACAGTTTTTCACCACTAGAGGGTGTGAGTTCATGTGTTTCATATAGATAACACTGTGCTCATGCACGTGAAGTTATCTGGGAGCCAGCACTGATTGGCTAAACTGCAAGTCTGTCAAAAGAACTGAAATAAAGGGGCAGTTTGCCGAGGCTTAGATACAAGATAATCACAGAGGTAAAAAGTATATAAATATAACTGTGTTGGTTATGCAAAACTGGGGAATGGGTAATAAAGGGATTATCTATCTTTTAAAACAATAACAATTCTGACGTAGACTGTCCCTTTAAGTACAAACTGTAAACTACATGATAATGAACCTTCATATCAGAACTTTTTCAATAAATAATGCAGCTTTATTTTGTCTAATTAGCATATTGTTTAAAGGGACACTAAGCCCAAATGTTTTATTTTATGATTTGTATAGAGCATGCAATTTTAAGCAACTTTCTAATTTACTTCTATTATCAGTAGATTGCAGCACTATTTCCTGTCATGTAGTGCTACAGACACCTACCTAGGAATCTCTTCAACAAAGAATACCATGTTGGCTTTCATATCCCTTTAACCCCTTAATGACATACTCACCGCCACTTTATTAGGTACACCTGTTCAATTGCTTGGTAACACAAATTGCTAATCAGCCAATCACATGGCAACAACTCAATGCATTTAGCCATCTAGATGTGGTGAAGACAACTTGCTGAAGTTCAAACCGAGCATCAGAATGGGGAAGAAAGGGAATTTAAGTGACTTTGAACGTGGCATGGTTGTTGGTGCCCTTACTTGGTTTGAGTATTTAAAAAACTGCTGATCTACTGGGATTTTCACACAATCATCTCTAGGGTTTACAGAGAATGGTCCGAAAGAGAATGTAGTTCTGAAACATCTGGGGTGCCAAGGTTCACCCTCACTAACCTAGAGATTTCAAACGCATCCTTGAGTCTGGAATGAATGTTGTGGGCAGGGCCTAATCTTTAATATAGTTTCCACCTTCACGTGCCTCCTGGACAGACTCGCAGTTTGGGTTGCCCTACTGGCTTGAAATCTAACTATCTGGCGGTTGGTGGTGACCCTGCGTGCAAACAGAAAGGGGACTGACAGCCATTTGAGTAAGGGAGAGAAGATACCCACTAGGTAGTAACCTGGGGTAACCCGCTCCAAAATATCGAAACATTTTGCTATTGGACGAAGCAACACATGCTTCTTTGCAGGTTTCACTTGGGCCTCGACTGTCTGGCGGTACGGCCTTGTTAGGGAGACAATTGCCTCCACCTTTCATAATTTTAGTTGCAATTTTTTTTTATGTTTTTGATTAATGTAATAAAAGTGACTGACTGGTCTTTTTATCAAATCCCTGAGTCTGTGTGTTTGTTTTTATTTACAGTGGGGTAGAGGTGATGCAATGGAAGGACGAAATAAGTAGTTTAATCCCTTATCTTGAGAATCACATTTTCCGGAGTGTTCACATGACTTGAGCACTACATGGTTGCAGTGTTTGCAACACTGTAGAACACTTTACAAACATTGTTGCAAAGACTTCTGCCTTAGATTGCTAAAACACGTGCACACTCTTGAGGAATTGAATTTGATAATCATAGTAATGTGGATTTGTATTAAACTTTGTCTTTCATGTTCCTTTGAACCAGAGCTCAAAGGGACGGTAAAGTAAAAAATAAACGTTCATGATTAAGAAAGAGCATGCAATTTTAAACAACTTTGCAATTTACTTCTGTTATAAATGTGCTTTGTTCTTTTGGTATCTTTTCTTGAAGAGTAAAACTAGGTAGGCTCATAAGAGCTCAGGAGTGTGCATGTCTTTAGTACTCTATGGCAGCAGTGATTTGCAAAAATTATTTATAGCTTTATTATACAATGTTGCAAAACACTGCTGCCATAGAGTACTAAACACACGTGCACACTCCTGAGTTCTTATGAGCCTACCTAGTTTTACTCTCCAATAAAAGGTACTAAGAGAATGAAGCAAATTTGACAAAAGTAAAATTGGAAAATTGCTTAGAATTGCATGCTCTATATAAATCATGAAAGTTTAAATTTTGCCTTTTTTTAAAGTCCCTTTAACAAACACAAACACCAAGTTTCACATACAATTGGCACCTCTACACCAGGCAAACGGAGAGAGGCGCTAAACTAATGGCCCAACTCCTGTCTCTCCCCCACAGCAGCCAGCCACGATGCCGTTTCTCTTTCTTCCAACCCTTATGTGTCCCAGGTTCTTTAATGAGATATCATCTGCGGAGCACTAGGTCATACAGAGAACACAAGTGAAAGAGTTGGCACTCATTAAATTGGATGGTGACAATGCCACATAGGAATGCAGAGAGCACAGCAAAAACCTCTTCTGGAACTAGAAAACTCTTGCTTTGCTGCTGTTATTGGATGTTGGTATATTTTGAAGTTATCTTGTAATTAGTTTTAGGTCTCTACCATCAGTATTGTGTCGGTTTTTGCGCGGCTAAGTACAGTAACAAGTAATATATATGCATAATACATGGCTCTGTATGCTCTCCTGTAACTGTATTAACACAATTAGACTTTGTATGCAAAGCAAAATTTCACAATGAACCTTGATGAGCATGAATAATTTGCAATAAACTTTTATTTACATAAAGTCTGAATACAATAAATCACAGACAATCGGATGATCATTAAAACATTATTCCAAAAGCTAACTGGCATTTAACAATTTGAGTCAATGTATGTGAGCGGGAAAGAGGCGATTCATGTTTTATCAGATATTACACTGGCACAATACTCAATCTGTCACCTGATACGTTCTCCTGGTGCTGTGTTGTCGCACAAACAGCTGATACTACCAATAAATCACTAATATCACCAAACAAAACAGTCTTGAAATGATTTTAGGCTTCTTTGTCTACAAGAGCACTTTACAAAGCATCAGTTTTTTAAAAAAAAACATAATTTATGCTTACCTGATAAATTTATTTCTCTTGTAGTGTATCCAGTCCACGGATCATCCATTACTTATGGGATATTAACTCCTCCCCAACAGGAAGTGCAAGAGGATTCACCCAGCAGAGCTGCTATATAGCTCCTCCCCTAACTGCCATTACCAGTCATTCGACCGAAAACATGCAGAGAAAGGAAAACCATAGGGTGCAGTGGTGACTGTAGTTTAATGGAAAAATTACCTGCCTTAAAGTGACAGGGCGGGCCGTGGACTGGATACACTACAAGAGAAATAAATTTATCAGGTAAGCATAAATTATGTTTTCTCTTGTTAAGTGTATCCAGTCCACGGATCATCCATTACTTATGGGATACCAATACCAAAGCTAAAGTACACGGATGACGGGAGGGACAGGCAGGCTCTTTATACGGAAGGAACCACTGCCTGAAGAACCTTTCTCCCAAAAACAGCCTCCGAAGAAGCAAAAGTGTCAAATTTGTAAAATTTGGAAAAAGTATGAAGAGAAGACCAAGTTGCAGCCTTGCAAATCTGTTCAACAGAAGCCTCATTCTTAAAGGCCCAAGTGGAAGCCACAGCTCTAGTAGAATGTGCTGTAATTCTTTCAGGAGGCTGCTGTCCAGCAGTCTCATAGGCTAACCGTATTATGCTACGAAGCCAAAAGGAGAGAGAGGTAGCCGAAGCTTTTTGACCTCTCCTCTGACCAGAATAAACGACAAACAGGGAAGACGTTTGTCGAAAATCCTTAGTTGCCTGTAGATAAAATTTCAGGGCACGGACTACATCTAGATTGTGTAGCAGACGTTCCTTTTTCGAAGAAGGATTAGGACACAAAGATGTAACCACAATATCTTGATTGATATTCCTGTTAGTGACCACCTTAGGTAGGAACCCAGGTTTAGTACGCAGAACTACCTTGTCTGAATGAAAAATCAGATAAGGAGAATCACAATGTAAGGCAGATAACTCAGAGACTCTTCGAGCCGAGGAAATCGCCATTAAAAACAGAACTTTCCAAGATAACAACTTGATATCAATGGAATGAAGGGGTACAAACGGAACCCCCTGTAAAACATTAAGAACTAAGTTCAAACTCCATGGTGGAGCAACAGTTTTAAACACAGGCTTGATCCTAGCTAAAGCCTGACAAAAAGCTTGAACGTCCGGAACTTCTGACAGACGTTTGTGTAAAAGAATGGACAGAGCTGAAATCTGTCCCTTTAAGGAACTAGCGGATAAACCCTTTTCTAAACCTTCTTGTAGAAAAGACAATATAATCGGAATCCTAACCTTACTCCATGAGTAACTCTTGGATTCGCACCAATATAAGTATTTGCGCCATATCTTATGGTAAATCTTTCTGGTAACAGGCTTCCTAGCCTGTATTAAGGTATCAATAACTGACTCAGAAAAACCACGTTTTGATAAAATCAAGCATTCAATTTCCAAGCAGTCAGCTTCAGAGAAATTAGATTTTGATGTTTGAAGGGACCCTGGATCAGAAGGTCCTGTTTCAGAGGTAGCGACCAAGGTGGACAGGATGACATGTCCACTAGATCTGCATACCAAGTCCTGCGTGGCCATGCAGGCGCTATTAGAATCACTGATGCTCTCTCCTGTTTGATTCTGGCAATCAATCGAGGAAGCATCGGGAAGGGTGGAAACACATAAGCCATCCCGAAGGTCCAAGGTGCTGTCAAAGCATCTATCAGAACCGCTCCCGGATCCCTGGATCTGGACCCGTAACGAGGAAGCTTGGCGTTCTGTCGAGACGCCATGAGATCTATCTCTGGTTTGCCCCAACGTCGAAGTATTTGGGCAAAGACCTCCGGATGAAGTTCCCACTCCCCCGGATGAAAAGTCTGACGACTTAAGAAATCCGCCTCCCAGTTCTCCACTCCCGGGATGTGGATTGCAGACAGGTGGCAAGAGTGAGACTCTGCCCAGCGAATTATCTTTTATACTTCCATCATTGCTAGGGAGCTTCTTGTCCCTCCCTGATGGTTTATGTAAGCTACAGTCGTGATGTTGTCCGACTGAAACCTGATGAACCCCCGAGTTGTTAACTGGGGCCAAGCCAGAAGGGCATTGAGAACTGCTCTCAATTCCAGAATGTTTATTGGTAGGAGACTCTCCTCCTGAATCCATTGTCCCTGAGCCTTCAGAGAATTCCAGACAGCGCCCCAACCTAGTAGGTTGGCGTCTTTTGTTACAATTGTCCAGTCCGGCCTGCTGAATGGCATCCCCCTGGACAGATGTGGCCGATAAAGCCACCATAGAATAGAATTTCTGGTCTCTTGATCCAGATTCAGAGTAGGAGACAAGTCTGAGTAATCCCCATTCCACTGACTTAGCATGCACAATTGCAGCAGTCTGAGATGTAGGCGTGCAAAGGGTACTATGTCCATTGCTGCTACCATTAAGCCGATCACCTCCATGCATTGAGCTACTGACGGGTGTTGAATGGAATGAAGGACACGGCATGCATTTTGAAGCTTTGTTAACCTGTCTTCTGTCAGGTAAATCTTCATTTCTACAGAATCTATAAGAGTCCCCAAGAAGGGAACTCTTGTGAGTGGAAAGAGAGAACTCTTCTTTTCGTTCACCTTCCATCCATGCGACCTTAGAAATGCCAGTACTAACTCTGTATGAGACTTGGCAGTTTGAAAGCTTGAAGCTTGTATCAGAATGTCGTCTAGGTACGGAGCTACCGCAATTCCTCGCGGTCTTAGTACCGCCAGAAGAGCACCCAGAACCTTTGTGAAGATTCTCGGAGCTGTAGCCAATCCGAATGGAAGAGCTACAAACTGGTAATGCCTGTCTAGAAAGGCAAACCTTAGATACCGGTAATGATCTTTGTGAATCGGTATGTGAAGGTAAGCATCCTTTAAATCCACTGTGGTCATGTACTGACCCTTTTGGATCATGGGTAAAATTGTCCGAATAGTTTCCATTTTGAACGATGGAACTCTTAGGAATTTGTTTAGGATCTTTAAATCCAAGATTGGCCTGAAAGTTCCCTCTTTTTTGGGAACCACAAACAGGATTTGAGTAAAACCCTTGTCCTTGTTCCGACCGCGGAACCGGATGGATCACTCCCATTAATAAAAGATCTTGTACGCAGCGTAGAAACGCCTCTTTCTTTATTTGGTTTGTTGACAACCTTGACAGATGAAATCTCCCTCTTGGGGGAGAGAATTTGAAGTCTAGAAGGTATCCCTGAGATATGATCTCTAACGCCCAGGGATCCTGGACATCTCTTGCCCAAGCCTGGGTGAAGAGAGAAAGTCTGCCCCCCACTAGATCCGTTCCCGGATCGGGGGCCCTCGATTCATGCTGTCTTAGGGGCAGCAGCAGGTTTCCTGGCCTGCTTGCCCTTGTTCCAGGACTGGTTAGGTCTCCAGCCTTGTCTGTAGCGAGCAACAGCTCCTTCCTGTTTTGGTGCAGAGGAAGTTGATGCTGCTCCTGCTTTGAAATTACGAAAGGAACGAAAATTAGACTGTCTAGCCTTAGGTTTGGCTCTGTCTTGAGGCAGGGCATGGCCTTTACCTCCTGTAATGTCAGCGATAATTTCTTTCAACCCGGGCCCGAATAAGGTCTGCCCTTTGAAAGGTATATTAAGCAATTTAGATTTAGAAGTAACGTCAGCTGACCAGGATTTTAGCCACAGTGCTCTGCGTGCCTGAATGGCGAATCCGGAATTCTTAGCCGTAAGTTTAGTTAAATGTACTACGGCATCTGAAATAAATGAGTTAGCTAACTTAAGGGCTTTAAGCTTGTGTGTAATCTCATCTAATGGAGCTGATTCAAGTGTCTCTTCCAGAGACTCAAACCAAAATGCTGCTGCAGCCGTGACAGGCGCAATGCATGCAAGAGGTTGCAATATAAAACATTGTTGAACAAACATTTTCTTAAGGTAACCCTCTAACTTTTTATCCATTGGATCTGAAAAGGCACAGCTATCCTCCACCGGGATAGTGGTACGCTTAGCTAAAGTAGAAACTGCTCCCTCCACCTTAGGGACCGTTTGCCATAATTCCCGTGTGGTGGCGTCTATTGGAAACATCTTTCAAAATATCGGAGGGGGTGAGAACGGCACACCGGGTCTATCCCACTCCTTAGTAACAATTTCAGTAAGTCTCTTAGGTATAGGAAAAACGTCAGTACTCGCCGGTACCGCAAAATATTTATCCAACCTACACATTTTCTCTGGTATTGCAACTGTGTTACAATCATTCAGAGCCGCTAACACCTCCCCTAGTAATACACAGAGGTTTTCCAGCTTAAATTTAAAATTTGAAATATCTGAATCCAGTTTGTTTGGATCAGAACCGTCACCCGCAGAATGAAGCTCTCCGTCCTCATGTTCTGCAAATTGTGACGCAGTGTCTGACATGGCCCTAATATTATCAGCGCACTCTGTTCTCACCCCAGAGTGATCACGCTTACCTCTTAGTTCTGGTAATTTAGCCAAAACTTCAGTCATAGCAGTAGCCATATCCTGTAATGTGATTTGTAATGGCCGCCCAGATGTACTCGGCGCTACAATATCACGCACCTCCCGAGCGGGAGATGCAGGTACTGACACGTGAGGCGAGTTAGTCGGCATAACTCTCCCCTCGTTGTTTGGTGAAATATGTTCAATTTGTACAGATTGACTTTTATTTAAAGTAGCATCAATACAGTTAGTACATAAATTTCTATTGGGCTCCACTTTGGCTTTAGCACATATAGCACAGATATCTTCCTCTGAATCAGACATGTTTAACACACTAGCAAATAAACTAGCAACTTGGAAATACTTTTCAAGTAATTTACTATAATATGAAAACGTACTGTGCCTATAAGAAGCACAGAAAAAGTTATGACAGTTGAAAATTAATCAACTGAAAAGTTATAGCATCAAATCTTTGTAAAAAACACAATTTTAGCAAAGGATTGCTCCCATTAGCAAAGGATAACTAACATAACATAACAGTGAGAGAGATCAGTAAACTGTCATAAATTAAATAAAACGACTGCCAAGTGGAAAAAAATAGTGCCCAAAACATTTTTTCACCCAGTACCTCAGAAAATTAAACGATTTTACATGCCAGCAAAAAACGTTTAACATTAATAAATTGAGTGTTATTAAAAAGCCTGTTGCTAGTCCCTGCAAATTAGGCTAAAGTTTTATGCATACAGTATAATTCCAGTGAAGTGCCATTCCCCAGAATACTGAAGTGTAAAATATACATACATGACAGCCTGATACCAGTTGCTGCTACTGCATTTAAGGCTGAGTTTACATTATATCGGTATGGCAGAATTTTCTCATCAATTCCATTGTCAGAAAATAATAAGCTGCTACATACCTCTTTGCAGATTAATCTGCCCGCTGTCCCCTGATCTGAAGTTTACCTCTCCTCAGATGGCCGAGAAACAGCAATATGATCTTAACTACTCCGGCTAAAATCATAGAAAAACTCAGGTAGATTCTTCTTCAAATTCTACCAGAGAAGGAATAACACACTCCGGTGCTATTATAAAATAACAAACTTTTGATTGAAGGTATGAAACTAAGTATAATCACCACAGTCCTCTCACACATCCTATCTATTCGTTGGGTGCAAGAGAATGACTGGTAATGGCAGTTAGGGGAGGAGCTATATAGCAGCTCTGCTGGGTGAATCCTCTTGCACTTCCTGTTGGGGAGGAGTTAATATCCCATAAGTAATGGATGATCCGTGGACTGGATACACTTAACAAGAGAAATAATTTACTGATAAATTTTACTTTTTCTTGTCAGACATGTGAAGGCTGGTCCATGAATGAAGAGAGAGCAAAGGGAGCTGCCCCTTTCAGCCAATGAGCAACACAAACCTAGAATGCAACTTGCATTGTGTGCTATTTCACATTAAACTATTTACGTAAAGGGAGATGAAAGCCACTTGGTTCAGATAGAGCAAGCGATTTTAAGAGACTTAAATGTACTTCTATAATCAAACTGACTTCATTATGTTAGTGTTCTTTTTTTAAAAGGATACCTAGGTAGGCTCAGGGGGCAGCAGTGTACTACTGTGAGCTAGGTGGTGATTGGTGGATGCACACATATACCTCTTCTCATTAGCTCACCTTAGTGTTCAGCTAGCTCCCAGTATTGCACAGCTGCTCTGGAATGGACTTCAACTATGTGTTTTTCCTTTACAGAGATTAAGCACATAGCTAGAGCATTATATTACCACACTGTTTAAATTTCTGTACTTCTATGTCTCTTTTAACCTGTATAACAGCTGCGTTTTCATGTGCACTATATCAATTGCTTCAGGATAATTTCCATTTAAACCCATTGGCTTCCAGTGAGGACTGCAATGCTTTGTTTAGCCAACAACTGCAGCTCATTTAATACTCCAGGGTTCAAGGGACTTATGAATAGCTGCACTCACCAGACATTTAACATAGAACCAAGACGAGAACAGAGGTCTTATCTGCAGTTCCATGACTATGGCGAACCTTGTCAATGCATAATGCAACACACCTTCCTGTGTGAGGTCCATGTGTTTAACCCAATGATTTCATGTTATAGGTAACATGTTGTTTACTGCCTTCAAAACAAGAGCCAGACTGGTACCCCACACTCACTGCCATAGTCAGTATCTCTTAGGTAAGTGCCACTACACATGCAAAATGCATCCATGGGCACCAAACTACATGTGTTGTACTCAAGGGTTGACAAAGCTATTTACAAGTCACATTCATTTTAATAGACTTCTGAGCACTTTTTATACAAAGACAAGCTTTAAAATAGACAAAAAATACAGGGAGTGCAGAATTATTAGGCGAAATGAGTATTTTGACCACATCATCCTCTTTATGCATGTTGTCTTACTCCAAGCTGTATAGGCTCAAAAGCCTACTACCAATTAAGCATATTAGGTGATGTGCATCTCTGTAATGAGAAGGGGTGTGGTCTAATGACATCAACACCCTATATCAGGTGTGCATAATTATTAGGCAACTTCCTTTCCTTTGGCAAAATGGGTCAAAAGAAGGACTTGACAGGCTCAGAAAAGTCAAAAATAGTGCGATATCTTGCAGAGGGATGCAGCACTCTTAAAATTGCAAAGCTTCTGAAGCGTGATCATCGAACAATCAAGCGTTTCATTCAAAATAGTCAACAAGGTCGCAAGAAGCTTGTGGAAAAACCAAGGCGCAAAATAACTGCCCATGAACTGAGAAAAGTCAAGCATGCAGCTGCCAAGATGCCACTTGCCACCAGTTTGGCCATATTTCAGAGCTGCAACATCACTGGAGTGCCCAAAAGCACAAGGTGTGCAATACTCAGAGACATGGCCAAGGTAAGAAAGGCTGAAAGACGACCACCACTGAACAAGACACACAAGCTGAAATGTCAAGACTGGGCCAAGAAATATCTCAAGACTGATTTTTCTAAGGTTTTATGGACTGATGAAATGAGAGTGAGTCTTGATGGGCCAGATGGATGGGCCCGTGGCTGGATTGGTAAAGGGCAGAGAGCTCCAGTCCGACTCAGACGCCAGCAAGGTGGAGGTGGAGTACTGGTTTGGGCTGGTATCATCAAAGATGAGCTTGTGGGGCCTTTTCGGGTTGAGGATGGAGTCAAGCTCAACTCCCAGTCCTACTGCCAGTTTCTGGAAGACACCTTCTTCAAGCAGTGGTTCTTGCATCCTTCAAGAAAAACATGATTTTCATGCAGGACAATGCTCCATCACACGCGTCCAAGTACTCCACAGCGTAGCTGGCAAGAAAGGGTATAAAAGAGGAAAATCTAATGACATGGCCTCCTTGTTCACCTGATCTGAACCCCATTGAGAACCTGTGGTCCATCATCAAATGTGAGATTTACAATGAGGGAAAACAGTACACCTCTCTGAACAGTGTCTGGGAGGCTGTGGTTGCTGCTGCACGCAATGTTGATGGTGAACAGATCAAAACACTGACAGAATCCATGGATGGCAGGCTTTTGAGTGTCCTTGCAAAGAAAGGTGGCTATATTGGTCACTGATTTGTTTTTGTTTTGTTTTTGAATGTCAGAAATGTATATTTGTGAATGTTGAGATGTTATATTGGTTTCACTGGTAAAAATAAATAATTGAAATGGGTATATATTTGTTTTTTGTTAAGTTGCCTAATAATTATGCACAGTAATAGTCACCTGCACACACAGATATCCCCCTAAAATAGCTATAACTAAAAACAAACTAAAAACTACTTCCAAAACTATTCAGCTTTGATATTAATGAGTTTTTTTGGGTTCATTGAGAACATGGTTGTTCAATAATAAAATTAATCCTCAAAAATACAACTTGCCTAATAATTCTGCACTCCCTGTATAGGAATTCCTTCATCCCTCAAATAGTCCCATCTTCCTTTTTACAGCCTACAAACTAAATATGTGTTATTACAATATAAGAAACAGCCCCTTTCCAGTAATACAGACAGCCAATACATTACATGTACAGTCTTCCCTAGAACCAAAGGAGATAAACTGGCAAACCAGAAAGCTTTGTCACTCTATAGCAGCTACAGGTATATCATATTACTTTGCCTGTACTTTTATGGTTTGATTTCCTTTTTCCTTTTTTGTTCTCAAAGATAATGTGACATCCGAGAAGTCAAAGACCAAAAATGTGTTGCCCTCCACTTCTGAGGCCAACAATCAAGGAACAAGTTAATTAAATTCTTCCAGATTAAACTCAACTAGATCTGAGGGATAAGTAATATTTCCTAATCTATCTACATCTGATCATCATTACTGGTGTGTGTTTTTTTTTTAGAAAAAGTTAAAGCAATTTTGCTTAGTATCAGTAACGTTTATGATCAAAATATTAGGTTTTAAGTTACAACAAAAAACAGACTTATGAAGCCTTCTGATAACAAAACCTATTTGCAACAAGTCATCAGCGTAAATATGTGGACTTCCTGATCGCAAAGGGTAATAACAGTCTTTTGAAGAGCACTATCCATCTTAAATGGGCATTAGGAGCACAATTCTACAATGATTACATTTTTATTTAATTACAGCCCACTTTACGCAGCAGTTCATGTAGCTCGACTTACAATTAATCATAATTAATGAAAACCACTGCCTAGTTCTGTGCGCAGTAATCAGGACAACTGCAGAGTATGGAGTTACACTGTTTACGTTTGGTCTCTTTTTAGGTCATTAGAGCTCCAGCAACCCCCGAAGGTTCGAAAAGTTTCACAAGTTCAAATGATGATTGTGTATGTATATGTAAATACATACACACACATATACATACATACATACATACATACATATACACACACATACATACACACACAGGTAGCCCTCAGTTTACACCGGGGGTTAAGTTCCAGAAGGAATGGTTGTAAATCGAAACCCAGTTTATAATGTAAGTCAATGGGAAGTGAGGGAGATAGATTCCAGGCCCCTCTCAAAATTGTCATAAATAACACCTAATACATTATTTTTAAAGCTTTGAAATTAAGACTTTAAATGCTAAACAGCATTATAAACCTAATAAAACAATCACACAACACAGAATATATAATTAAACTAAGTTAAATGAACAAAAACATTTGCTAAACAGCATTATAAACCTAATAAAATAATCACACAACACAGCTCAGGTCTGGTTAAACTTATTAATTTCAGCTTGCTTGGCTTTGCTGCAACACAAGCGGACAGCTCCACCTACTGGCTATTTTAATAAATGCACTGCTTCTCAATGCTTTTCAATAGCAGTCACATGACTGGAAAGAGAGGTTGTTATTCTGAAACGGTGTAAATGGAACCATTGTAAAACGAGGGCCACCTGTATATTATATATATATATATATATATATATATATATATATATATAAAATATACACACATACATATATATATATACATAAATATATATATATATATATATATATATATATATATATATATATATATATATATATATATATATATATATATACATATACACACACACACATACATATATATATATATATATATATATATATATATACACACACATATATATACATACATACACATATATATACACAGGCATACCTCTTTTTAATGTGTTTTGCTTTATTGCGCTTCGCAGATATTGCTCCTTTTTACGAATTAAAGGTTTGCGGCAACCCTGTGTCGTGCAAGTCTATTGGCGCCATTTCTCTAGCATATATACCCATATCAAACACAAATATAAACAATTTATGTAAGAACTTACCTGATAAATTCATTTATTTCATGTAATTGGCAAGAGTCCATGAGCTAGTGACGTATGGGATATACAATACTACAAGGAGGGGCAAAGTTTCCCAAACTTCAAAATGCCTATAAATACACCCCTGACCACACCCACAATTCAGTTTAAACGAATAGCCAAGTAGTGTAGTGATAGAAAAAAGGAGTAAAAAGCATCAAAAAAGGAATTGGAAATATAATTGTGCTTTATACAAAAAAAACATAACCACCACAAAAAGGGTGGGTCTCATGGACTCTTGCTAATATGAAAGAAATGAATTTATCAGGTAAGTTCTTACATAAATTATGTTTTCTTTCATGTAATTGACAAGAGTCCATGAGCTAGTGATGTATGGGATAGAAGTACCCAAGATGTTGAACTCCACACAAGAGTCACTAGAGAGGGAGGGATAAAACAAAAACAGCCATTTTCCTCTGAAAAAATTAAATCCAGAAAAAAAAAAAAAAAATTCTCATAAATGAAAGAAAAAAACTTAAAACATAAGCAGAGGAATCAAACTGAAAAACAGCTGCCTGAAGAACTTTTCTACAAAAAACTGCTTCCGAAGAGGCAAATACATCAAAACGGTAGAATTTAGTAAATTTATGCAAAGACCAAATTGCTGCTTTGCAAATCTGATCAACTGAAGCTTCATTCTTAAAAAGCCCACAAAGTGGAGACTGATCTAGTAGAATGAGCTCTGAGGCGGGGCCTGACCCGACTCCAAATAAGCCTGATGAATCAAAAGCTTTAACCAAGATGCCAAGGAAATGGCAGAAGCTTTCAGACCTTCCCTAGAACCAGAAAAGACAACAAATAGACTTTCTGAAATCTTTAGTAGCGTCGACATATATCAAAGCTCTTACAACATCCAGAGAATGTAAGGATCTCTCCAAATAATTCTTAGGATTAGGACACAAAGAGGGGACAACAATTTCCCTATTAATGTTGTTAGAATTCACAACTTTAGGTAAAAATTTAAATGAAGTCCGCAAAACCGCCTTATCTTGATGGAAAATCAGAAAAGGTGACTCACAAGAAAGAGCAGATAATTCAGAAACTCTTCTAGCAGAAGAGAAAGCCAAAAGGAACAACACTTTCCAAGAAAGTAGTTTAATATCCAAAAAATGCATAGGCTCAAAAGAAGGAGCCTGCAAAGCTTTCAAAACCAAATTAAGACTCCTAGGAGGAGAGATTGACTTAATGACAGGCTTGATACGGACCAAAGCCTGAACAAAACAGTGAATATGAGGAAGCTTAGCAATCTTTCTGTGAAATAAAACAGAAAAAGCAGAGATCTGCCCCTTCAAGGAACTTGCAGATAACCCTTTATCTAAACCATCCTGAAGAAACTGTAAAATTCTAGGAATTCTAAAAGAATGCCAGGAGAATTTATGAGAACACCATGAAATATAAGTCTTCCAAACCAATAATAAATCTTCCTAGAAACATATTTACGAGCCCGTAACATAGTATCACCACCTCCATAGGAGGCAAAGTTTGTAAAACTGAATTGTGGGTGTGGTGAGGGGTGTATTTATAGGCATTTTGAGGTTTGGGAAACTTTGCCCCTCCTGGTAGGATTGTATATCTCATACGTCACTAGCTCATGGACTCTTGCCAATTGCATGAAAGAAACATAAATACACATGAATACACACACACCAAAAACAGAATTTATGTTTACCTGATAAATTACTTTCTCCAACGGTGTGTCCGGTCCACGGCGTCATCCTTACTTGTGGGATATTCTCTTCCCCAACAGGAAATGGCAAAGAGCCCAGCAAAGCTGGTCACATGATCCCTCCTAGGCTCCGCCTACCCCAGTCATTCGACCGACGTTAAGGAGGAATATTTGCATAGGAGAAACCATATGATACCGTGGTGACTGTAGTTAAAGAAAATAAATTATCAGACCTGATTAAAAAACCAGGGCGGGCCGTGGACCGGACACACCGTTGGAGAAAGTAATTTATCAGGTAAACATAAATTCTGTTTTCTCCAACATAGGTGTGTCCGGTCCACGGCGTCATCCTTACTTGTGGGAACCAATACCAAAGCTTTAGGACACGGATGAAGGGAGGGAGCAAATCAGGTCACCTAAATGGAAGGCACCACGGCTTGCAAAACCTTTCTCCCAAAAATAGCCTCAGAAGAAGCAAAAGTATCAAACTTGTAAAATTTGGTAAAAGTGTGCAGTGAAGACCAAGTCGCTGCCCTACATATCTGATCAACAGAAGCCTCGTTCTTGAAGGCCCATGTGGAAGCCACAGCCCTAGTGGAATGAGCTGTGATTCTTTCAGGAGGCTGCCGTCCGGCAGTCACATAAGCCAATCTGATGATGCTTTTAATCCAAAAAGAGAGAGGTAGAAGTTGCTTTTTGACCTCTCCTTTTACCAGAATAAACAACAAACAAGGAAGATGTTTGTCTAAAATCCTTTGTAGCATCTAAATAGAATTTTAGAGCGCGAACAACATCCAAATTGTGCAACAAACGTTCCTTCTTTGAAAACTGGTTTCGGACACAAAGAAGGCACGACTATCTCCTGGTTAATGTTTTTGTTAGAAACAACTTTTGGAAGAAAACCAGGTTTAGTACGTAAAACCACCTTATCTGCATGGAACACCAGATAAGGAGGAGAACACTGCAGAGCAGATAATTCTGAAACTCTTCTAGCAGAAGAAATTGCAACCAAAAACAAAACTTTCCAAGATAATAACTTAATATCAACGGAATGTAAGGGTTCAAACGGAACCCCCTGAAGAACTGAAAGAACTAAATTGAGACTCCAAGGAGGAGTCAAAGGTTTGTAAACAGGCTTGATTCTAACCAGAGCCTGAACAAAGGCTTGAACATCTGGCACAGCTGCCAGCTTTTTGTGAAGTAACACAGACAAGGCAGAAATCTGTCCCTTCAAGGAACTTGCAGATAATCCTTTCTCCAATCCTTCTTGAAGAAAGGATAGAATCTTAGGAATCTTTACCTTGTCCCAAGGGAATCCTTTAGATTCACACCAACAGATATATTTTTTGGTAAATTTTTCTAGTTACAGGCTTTCTGGCCTGAACAAGAGTATCAATAACAGAATCTGAGAACCCTCGTTTTGATAAGATCAAGCGTTCAATCTCCAAGCAGTCAGCTGGAGTGAGACCAGATTCGGATGTTCGAACGGACCTTGAACAAGAAGGTCTCATCCCAAAGGTAGCTTCCATGGTGGAGCCGATGACATATTCACCAGATCTGCATACCAAGTCCTGCGTGGCCACGCAGGAGCTATCAAGATCACCGACGCCCTCTCCTGATTGATCCTGGCTACCAGCCTGGGGATGAGAGGAAACGGCGGGAATACATAAGCTAGTTTGAAGGTCCAAGGTGCTACTAGTGCATCTACTAGAGTCGCCTTGGGATCCCTGGATCTGGACCCGTAGCAAGGAACCTTGAAGTTCTGACGAGAGGCCATCAGATACATGTCTGGAATGCCCCACAGTTGAGTAATTTGGGCAAAGATTTCCGGATGGAGTTCCCACTCCCCCGGATGTAATGTCTGACGACTCAGAAAATCCGCTTCCCAATTTTCCACTCCTGGGATGTGGATTGCAGACAGGTGGCAGGAGTGAGTCTCCGCCCATTGAATGATTTTGGTCACTTCTTCCATCGCCAGGGAACTCCTTGTTCCCCCCTGATGGTTGATGTACGCAACAGTCGTCATGTTGTCTGATTGAAACCGTATGAACTTAGCATTTGCTAGCTGAGGCCAAGCCTTGAGAGCATTGAATATCGCTCTCAGTTCCAGAATATTTATCGGTAGAAGAGATTCTTCCCGAGACCAAAGACCCTGAGCTTTCAGGGGTCCCCAGACCGCGCCCCAGCCCATCAGACTGGCGTCGGTCGTGACAATGACCCACTCTGGTCTGCGGAAGGTCATCCCTTGTGACAGGTTGTCCAGGGACAGCCACCAACGGAGTGAGTCTCTGGTCCTCTGATTTACTTGTATCTTCGGAGACAAGTCTGTATAGTCCCCATTCCACTGACTGAGCATGCACAGTTGTAATGGTCTTAGATGAATGCGCGCAAAAGGAACTATGTCCATTGCCGCTACCATCAAACCTATTACTTCCAGGCACTGCGCTATGGAAGGAAGAGGAACGGAATGAAGTGTTTGACAAGAGTTTAGAAGTTTTGTTTTTCTGGCCTCTGTCAGAAAAATCCTCATTTCTAAGGAGTCTATTATTGTTCCCAAGAAGGGAACCCTTGTTGACGGAGATAGAGAACTCTTTTCCACGTTCACTTTCCATCCGTGAGATCTGAGAAAGGCCAGGACTATGTCCGTGTGAGCCTTTGCTTGAGGAAGGGACGACGCTTGAATCAGAATGTCGTCCAAGTAAGGAACTACTGCAATGCCCCTTGGTCTTAGTACCGCTAGAAGGGACCCTAGTACCTTTGTGAAAATCCTTGGAGCAGTGGCTAATCCGAAAGGAAGCGCCACGAACTGGTAATGCTTGTCCAGGAATGCGAACCTTAGGAACCGATGATGTTCCTTGTGGATAGGAATATGTAGATACGCATCCTTTAAATCCACCGTGGTCATGAATTGACCTTCCTGGATGGAAGGAAGAATTGTTCGAATGGTTTCCATTTTGAACGATGGAACCTTGAGAAACTTGTTTAGGATCTTGAGATCTAAGATTGGTCTGAACGTTCCCTCTTTTTTGGGAACCACGAACAGATTGGAGTAGAACCCCATCCCTTGTTCTCCTAATGGAACAGGATGAATCACTCCCATTTTTAACAGGTCTTCTACACAATGTAAGAATGCCTGTCTCTTTATGTGGTCTGAAGACAATTGAGACCTGTGGAACCTCCCCCTTGGGGGAAGCCCCTTGAATTCCAGAAGATAACCTTGGGAGACTATTTCTAGTGCCCAAGGGTCCAGAACATCTCTTGCCCAAGCCTGAGCGAAGAGAGAGAGTCTGCCCCCCACCAGATACGGTCCCGGATCGGGGGCCAACATTTCATGCTGTCTTGGTAGCAGTGGCAGGTTTCTTGGCCTGCTTTCCCTTGTTCCAGCCTTGCATTGGTCTCCAGGCTGGCTTGGCTTGAGAAGTATTACCCTCTTGCTTAGAGGACGTAGCACTTGGGGCTGGTCCGTTTCTACGGAAGGGACGAAAATTAGGTTTATTTTTGGCCTTGAAAGACCTATCCTGAGGAAGGGCGTGGCCCTTACCCCCAGTGATATCAGAAATAATCTCTTTCAAGTCAGGGCCAAACAGCGTTTTCCCCTTGAAAGGAATGTTAAGTAGTTTGTTCTTGGAAGACGCATCCGCTGACCAAGATTTCAACCAAAGCGCTCTGCGCGCCACAATAGCAAACCCAGAATTTTTCGCCGCTAACCTAGCCAATTGCAAAGTGGCGTCTAGGGTGAAAGAATTAGCCAATTTGAGAGCACGGATTCTGTCCATAATCTCCTCATAAGGAGGAGAATCACTATCGATCGCCTTTACTAGCTCATCGAACCAGAAACACGCGGCTGTAGTGACAGGGACAATGCATGAAATTGGTTGTAGAAGGTAACCTTGCTGAACAAACATCTTTTTAAGCAAACCTTCTAATTTTTTATCCATAGGATCTTTGAAAGCACAACTATCTTCTATGGGTATAGTGGTGCGTTTGTTTAAAGTAGAAACCGCCCCCTCGACCTTGGGGACTGTCTGCCATAAGTCCTTTCTGGGGTCGACCATAGGAAACAATTTTTTAAATATGGGGGGAGGGACGAAAGGTATACCGGGCCTTTCCCATTCTTTATTTACAATGTCCGCCACCCGCTTGGGTATAGGAAAAGCTTCTGGGAGCCCCGGGACCTCTAGGAACTTGTCCATTTTACATAGTTTCTCTGGGATGATCAAATTCTCACAATCATCCAGAGTGGATAATACCTCCTTAAGCAGAGCGCGGAGATGTTCCAACTTAAATTTAAATGTAATCACATCGGGTTCAGCTTGTTGAGAAATTTTCCCTGAATCTGAAATTTCTCCCTCAGACAAAACCTCCCTGGCCCCCTCAGACTGGTGTAGGGGCATTTCAGAACCATTATCATCAGCGTCCTCATGCTCTTCAGTATCTAAAACAGAGCAGTCGCGCTTACGCTGATAAGTGGGCATTTTGGCTAAAATGTTTTTGTTAAATTATCCATTACAGCCGTTAATTGTTGCATAGTAAGGAGTATTGGCGCGCTAGATGTACTAGGGGCCTCCTGAGTGGGCAAGACTGGTGTAGACGAAGGAGGGAATGATGCAGTACCATGCTTACTCCCCTCACTTGAGGAATCATCTTGGGCATCATTTTCAGTGTCACATAAATCACATCTATTTAAATGAGAAGGAACCTTGGCTTCCCCACATTCAGAACACAGTCTATCTGGTAGTTCAGACATGTTAAACAGGCATAAACTTGATAACAAAGTACAAAAAAAGTTTTAAAATAAAACCGTTACTGTCACTTTAAATTTTAAACTGAACACACTTTATTACTGCAATTGCGAAAAAGTATGAAGGAATTGTTCAAAATTCACCAAAATTTCACCACAGTGTCTTAAAGCCTTAAAAGTATTGCACACCAAATTTGGAAGCTTTAACCCTTAAAATAACGGAACCGGAGCCGTTTTTATCTTTAACCCCTTTACAGTCCCTGGTATCTGCTTTGCTGAGACCCAACCAAGCCCAAAGGGGAATACGATACCAAATGACGCCTTCAGAAAGTCTTTTCTATGTATCAGAGCTCCTCACACATGCGACTGCATGTCATGCTTCTCAAAAACAAGTGCGCAATACCGGCGCGAAAATGAGGCTCTGCCTATGATTAGGGAAAGCCCCTAGAGAATAAGGTGTCTAAAACAGTGCCTGCCGATATTATTTTACAAAAATACCCAGATTAAATGATTCCTCAAGGCTAAATATGTGTATATATGAATCGATTTAGCCCAGAAAATGTCTACAGTCTTAATAAGCCCTTGTGAAGCCCTTATTTACTGTCTGAATAAAAATGGCTTACCGGATCCCATAGGGAAAATGACAGCTTCCAGCATTACATCGTCTTGTTAGAATGTGTCATACCTCAAGCAGCAAAAGTCTGCTCACTGTTCCCCCAACTGAAGTTAATTCCTCTCAACAGTCCTGTGTGGAACAGCCATGGATTTTAGTAACGGTTGCTAAAATCATTTTCCTCTTACAAACAGAAATCTTCATCTCTTTTCTGTTTCTGAGTAAATAGTACATACCAGCACTATTTCAAAATAACAAACTCTTGATTGAATAATAAAAACTACAGTTAAACACTAAAAAACTCTAAGCCATCTCCGTGGAGATGTTGCCTGTACAACGGCAAAGAGAATGACTGGGGTAGGCGGAGCCTAGGAGGGATCATGTGACCAGCTTTGCTGGGCTCTTTGCCATTTCCTGTTGGGGAAGAGAATATCCCACAAGTAAGGATGACGCCGTGGACCGGACACACCTATGTTGGAGAAAAGATTATGACTCACTGAAGGCTCATATGATAGTTAGCATTTTTTTAGCAATAAAGTATTTTTTAATGATAGTATTTACATTGTTTTTTTTTAAAAATGTTATTGCACACTTAATAGACTACAGTAAAGTGTAAATATAGCTTTTATATACACTGGGAAATAAAAAAAAATAGTGTGACTCGTTTTATTGCGGTGGTCTGAAACCAAACCTGCAATACCTCCGAGGTACGCCAGTAAGTAGGTATAGATATATATTATATATATATTATATATATATATATATATATATATATATATATATATATATTATATATATATATTATATATATATATATATATATATTATATATATATATATATATATATATATATATATATATTATATATATATATATATATATATATATATATATAATGTGGAATGAATAATTTTATAATTCTGTACATCGATGTGGTTTCCAGTTGGTGTAAGGCTTAAAAAGGGATGGGAGAGTAAAATTTAAACCTGCATGGTAGAGCATGTCATTTAACAAAAAAAAACAAAACAAAAAAAAAAACACTGATGCATTTTAAACGCTCTTTTTCAGATTGGATACTGTTCCTTATAATCAACATGTTCCTTATGACAACATAAAAAAGATGCAACACTGGACTAACAAGCAATTGTTTTTCAGCAGTCTTGATGCCAGTAGTGTTTTGATAATGTGGGTTCAGTATCCCTTTAAGATGTGTACAGTGCTTTTGAGCATCCAAAAAGTAAAATCAACATACCCAGCAATTCAAACTCCCTTACAAAAACATTTTAAAAACATAATCTGAAAAAAATTTAATTTTTCGTTTATGTAACAATTATAAATAATTTAATCAGTGTAGAATTGATTAAAATCAAACAGATTTAAATTAAAATCACAATTTAAATCACTAGTCCGTAAGACCGATTTAAATCATGGCTTTCAATTTTAGAATAACTTTTCAGATTATTTTTCCAGTTATATCAGATACTGATTTGGTTATATATCATTTGATATGCATAGATAGATCACTGAAATGAATGAAATTATTGGGAGGTGAACTATCTTAAGTTTAATAGGTGAATCTTTCATATTTGCTCTTAACTTTTCAGCTGTGCTTTATTTGAAGGAGAAAAAATGATTACCTTAATAATTGAAATCGTTTTTTATTTAACTAAAACATTTCATTTTTAATGTGTGTCCCTCCCTCCTCACATTTAAAACCTTGTGCAGATCTAATCCAAACAATCGTCTATTAATTGAACTTCTTGAAACTTAGTATGAGTTGATTCTGTGTACATAGATTGGCATTTAAAGGGACACTAAACCTCAAATTTTCATGATTCAGATAGAGCATGCAATTTTAAGCAACTTTCTAATTCCTGCTTTTTAAATAAAGATAGCAAGAGAACGAATAAAAAAATGATAAAAGGAGTAAATTAGAAAGTTGCTTAAAATGTCATGCTCTATCTGAAAGACAAAATTTGGGTTCAGTGTCCCTTTAAGGGACAATAAAGTCAAAATTAATCTTTTATGATTCAGAAAGAACACAATTTTTAACAATTTTCTAATTCACTTCTCTTATCTAATTTGCTTTGTTCTCTTGGTATCTATTCTTGAAAAGCATACATATTACATATGTAGGCTCAGAAGCAATGCACTACTGTGAGCTAGCTGACTGTCACTGTCTTATCCAATGTGTTCAGCTAGGACCCAATAGAGCATTGCTCTCCTTCAACAAAGGATACCAATAGAATATAATTAAGCAAATTTGCTAATAGAAGTAAATCTAAAAGTAGTATGCACTGATCCCCAGAGGTTTTCTTGATTATGTACCTTTAAGGTTTATTAATCAACTCTGTAGGTTTATTTGATAACATTTTTGTTGTTAAGAAGGTGCATGTTATTTCTGCAGACACAAATTCAGTTTTGAAAACTACAAAAGCAATAATATGTGATAATATCTTGAAGATAGAAAAATTGCCCACATAATCCGACAGAAACCTCTGGGAGAGCATGACATTGTGAGCGGATTAATGGAATTAACATACCAAAAATATTAAAACATTACAGCCGTGATTATACAGCACCTTGCTATATAATTAAAGGGACAGTTTACTCAAAAATTTTCTCTCCTTTAATTTGTTCCCAATGATCCACTTTACCTGCTGGAGTGTATTAAATTGTTTACAAGTAGCTCCTTTACCCTTATATTGGCATTTGAAATTGTTGATTTAGCATGTGGTATCCCCACCTATTCTGAAAGTTTGTGGCCGCGCGTACCAGCTATAGATGAGCTTTGTAAACGCAGCCAGCAGAAGAAATTACACTCCCAATGCAATATAGCAGAGATAAGGTAATACAATGTTGATTTTCCATTGTTCTCTCAAAGTACTGGTGATTGTTTTAAGGACAGATATAAGATAAAGAAGCAGGTATATTTGCACAATGTGATACAGTAATGAGATTGGATTATACCTACAAGCTCAACCCATTTTATTAGGTTGTGGCTTCAAAAACACAAAATAAGAGCTTTAATATACACAAATAAGCCTTAAAAAGCTAATTTACATACATTTTTTACTCTGCAGTTGGTAAAAAAAGCAATTGTAAACACATTAAGGGAAAAACTATTTTACAGTATACTGTCCCTTTAAAAACAAATATACATTTCAGGATGAATACCCTTTTAGATTATAAAGTATATTAAATGGAAACTATCTTTAGATCGATTTAAAAAAAATGGCTTTTTGAGGAATAATTCTGATTTAAATCAAATTTAAAAAAAAAAAAAAATTTTTTTTTTTTTTTTTAAAGAATAATTTATATTTAAATTCAGGGTGGATAAAAATCAACCAACCAACCAATAAAAAGCACACACATCAAATATACTCTAACACCTTGGTCACAACTGATTTCCAATTCAAAAAATAAGCAAAATGTCTATTTAAGCAGAAGAAATGTAAATAATTAAATAAGTGAATAAAACAATCGTTTATATTAATACAGAACGTTTAAGAAAGATCGTGGCTTTCAGTTTATCCACATCTGAAATAAGCACTGTTCTATAGTCAGACGGATAAAATAAATGAAATAAAATTCTGATAGCATTGAATTACCAGCAACTAATAAATGGGCAATAAAAACTCATTAAAAACTTGGAAAGTGATGAAAGAGGGATGGCTAAAGGAAAGAGAAAGTGCACTAAACACAAGGAAGGGGACTTGGAGATAATTGCTGCAGAGCCATAAAAAGTAATTTGAAATTGTAAAAGAATGTATTGAATGTGAAATTAAAAACCTTGTAAGACACATTAATGATCCTTTCAAAACCCAAAAATAGAAAACCAATAACTAAGTGCATTTTAGTACCTTATCTGCCAGTGTGAGCCATTCAGACATCTCCACATACTGAATGAAAGAAAACTTCAATTCCAGATATGCTTAAGTGAATTTTATATCTAAAATATTATTATTTCCCATTGTTAAATGCAAAAGAAAATATAAAAAGGAGACATGAATTAAACGGACTCAACATATACAATAAAATATAAATTAACCCCTTCACTGCTGGAAATTTTCTGTAGTGTATGGGTCCCCCCTCCCCACAATCCCTAAAATTAACCCCCACTTTCTATTATATTTCCTTTTCCTGTAGTATAGCGTCCTCTCCCTCTTCAAAAAAAATTCTGCAGCGTAAGGTCCCTTCCACACCTCCTGCCGGCACCAACAGAGATAATTACAGACAGCCACACAGACCATTTAACAATCTGGCAATCTGCCTTCATATGGTAAAGGTGCACCGATTGTGCTCCATTACTATATGAAGTCAGATGCTGGAAGCTCACAAGCAGCAAGTTTCTTCACAACAGAGACTGCTCAGGCTTCCAGCATGTCAGACATGGATTTAAGTTATGCAGTACGATGGGCTAAGTACAGCATGACGTAGATCTGCTTCTGAACGGCGCAACATTTCTTATTGCATAACACATTCAAAAACGTATAGGGACAGTGAACACCTCATACTTACAAGACATTTCTGTTGTGTTGCTATAGAACAACATGTGAGCCAAGTCTTAAAGTTTTTAAAACAAATTAACATCCTTTCTACTGCAATTATTTTTCAATAGCCTAACTCCAAACATTTGCCTTAGTCTTTAGACAACATGCCACTGGCAAAGTTATAAAATAAAATACAGGTAGACCACAACTTATGCCGGGGTCCTGTTCCTGAAGAAACAGTTGTGAAAATGTCTGTGTAAAATAAATCCAGTTATATAATGTAAGTCAATAGGAAGTAAATGAGTTAGGTTCCAGGCCCCTCTCAAAATTGACATTAGTAATGATATAGATATATAGATATATATATGGTTTTTTTTTTATTAGAAAATATATTTAACCCCTTAACGACCAACGACGTATGGGGTACGTCCTGCAAAAAAATGCAGTTAATGACCAAGGACGTACCCCGTACGTCGTTGGTCTTTGAAAGCAGTGGAAGCGATCCTGATCACTTCCAACTGCTTTCATGTTATAGCAGTGATGCCTCGATATTGAGGCATCCTGCTATAATATTTTTTAGCCGTCCGATGAAGAGAGAGCCACCCTGTGGCCCTCTCTGCATCGGCCATCAATGGCCATGTTCGTTGGTGGGTGGGAGCTGATCCAGGGAGGCGGGTGGGCGGCCATCGGTGGGGAAGGGGGGCGAGATCGAGTGCGCGCGCGTGCACGGGAGCGCGCGCGGGCGGGTGGGAACCCTACACTATGGAACAAATGTTAAGTGGTACACGGTGGGAGAGAGGGTGGGAACATTACAAATTAACTTGTAATTTAACGATCTGGGAGGGTGGGAGGTTGGGGGTTGAGGGGGGGCAGCTACACTACAGAAAATAGAATTTTTAAAATAATAAACTGTTATAAAAAACATATTTGATTTCAAACTGGGTACTGGCAGACAGCTGCCAGTACCAAATATGGCGCATAATAAGGCCGAGAGGGGGGTTAGAGAGCTGTTTGGGGGGGGGGGATCAGGGAGGTTGGGGGCTAAGGGGGGATCCTACAGAGCAGAATTATCTTTTTTTTTTTTTAAATCCCCAAAAAACTCTTATTTTAGTACTGGCAGACTTACTGCCAGTACTTAAGATGGCGGGGACAATTGTGGGGTGGGGGAGGGAAGAGAGCTGTTTGGGAGGGATCAGGGGGTGTGATGTGTCATGTGGGAGGTTGATACCTACACTAAAGCTAAAATTAACCCTGCAAGCTCCCTACAAGCTCCCTAATTAACCCCTTCAATGCTGGGCATTATACACGTGTGGTGCGCAACAGCATTTAGCTGCCTTCTAATTACCAAAAAGCAAAGCCAAAGCCATATATGTCTGCTATTTCTGAACAAAGGGGATCCCAGATAAGCTTTTACAACCATTTATGCCATAATTGCACAAGCTGTTTGTAAATAATTTCAGTGAGAAACCTAAAATTGTTAAAAATGTAACGCTTTATTTTTATTTGTTAGCATTTGGCGGTGAAATGGTGGCATGAAATATACCAAAATGGGCCTAGATCAATACTTTGGGTTGTCTACTACATTATACTAAAGCTAAAATTAACCCTAAAAGCTCCCTACAAGCTTCCTAATTAACCCCTTCAATACTGGGCATAATACATGTGTGGTGCGCAGTGGCATTTTGCGGCCTTCTAAATACCAAAAAGCAATGCCAAAGCCATATATGTCTGCAATTTCTGAACAAAGGGGATCCCAGAGAAGCATTTACAACCATGTATGCCATAATTGCACAAGTTGTTTGTAAATAATTTCAGTGAGAAACCTAAAGTTTGTGAAACAATTTGTGAAAAGTGAACAATTTTTTTTATTTGCATTTGGTAGTGAAATGGTGGCATGAAATATACCAAAATGGGCCTAGATCAATACTTTGGGATGTCTTCTAAAAAAAAAAATATATGCATGTCAAGGGATATTCAGGGATTCCTGAAAAATATCAGTGTCCCAATGTAACTAGCGCTAATTTTGAAAAAAAGTGGTTTGGAAATAGCAAAGTGCTACTTGTATTTATGGCCCTATAACTTGCAAAAAAAGCAAAGCACATGTAAACATTGGGTATTTCTAAACTCAGGACAAAATTTAGAAACTATTTAGCATGCGTGTTTTTTGGTGGTTGTAGATGTGTAACAGATTTTGGGGGTCAAAGTTAGAAAAAGTGTGTTTTTTTCCATTTTTCTCATATTTTATAAAATTTTTTATAGTAAATTATAAGATATGATGAAAATAATGGTATATTTAGAAAGTCCATTTAATGGCGAGAAAAACGGTATATAATATGTGTGGGTACAGTAAATGAGTAAGAGGAAAATTACAGCTAAACACAAACGCTGCAGAAATGTAAAAATAGCCTTGGTCCCAAACGGACAGAAAATGGAAAAGTGCTGTGGTCCTTAAGGGGTTAAAGACGCGAAATAAATGCTTTACATTTAAAAAAAAGCAATATAAAATTATTTCTCCAACATAGGTGTGTCCGGTCCACGGCGTCATCCTTACTTGTGGGATATTCTCTTCCCCAACAGGAAATGGCAAAGAGCCCAGCAAAGCTGGTCACATGATCCCTCCTAGGCTCCGCCTACCCCAGTCATTCTCTTTGCCGTTGTACAGGCAACATCTCCACGGAGATGGCTTAGAGTTTTTTAGTGTTTAACTGTAGTTTTTATTATTCAATCAAGAGTTTGTTATTTTGAAATAGTGCTGGTATGTACTATTTACTCAGAAACAGAAAAGAGATGAAGATTTCTGTTTGTATGAGGAAAATGATTTTAGCAACCGTCACTAAAATCCATGGCTGTTCCACACAGGACTGTTGAGAGCAATTAACTTCAGTTGGGGGAACAGTGAGCAGTCTCTTGCTGCTTGAGGTATGACACATTCTAACAAGACGATGTAATGCTGGAAGCTGTCATTTTCCCTATGGGATCCGGTAAGCCATGTTTATTAAGATCGTAAATAAGGGCTTCACAAGGGCTTATTAAGACTGTAGACTTTTTCTGGGCTAAATCGATTCATTATTAACACATATTTAGCCTTGAGGAATCATTTATTCTGGGTATTTTGATATAATAATATCGGCAGGCACTGTTTTAGACACCTTATTCTTTAGGGGCTTTCCCAAATCATAGGCAGAGCCTCATTTTCGCGCCGGTATTGCGCACTTGTTTTTGAGAAGCATGACATGCAGTCGCATGTGTGAGGAGCTCTGATACATAGAAAAGACTTTCTGAAGGCGTCATTTGGTATCGTATTCCCCTTTGGGCTTGGTTGGGTCTCAGCAAAGCAGATACCAGGGACTGTAAAGGGGTTAAAGTTAAAAACGGCTCCGGTTCCGTTATTTTAAGGGTTAAAGCTTCCAAATTTGGTGTGCAATACTTTTAAGGCTTTAAGACACTGTGGTGAAAATTTGGTGAATTTTGAACAATTCCTTCATGTTTTTTCGCAATTGCAGTAATAAAGTGTGTTCAGTTTAAAATTTAAAGTGACAGTAACGGTTTTATTTTAAAACGTTTTTTGTACTTTGTTATCAAGTTTATGCCTGTTTAACATGTCTGAACTACCAGATAGACTGTGTTCTGAATGTGGGGAAGCCAGAATTCCCATTCATTTAAATAAATGTGATTTATGTGACAATGACAATGATGCCCAAGATGATTCCTCAAGTGAGGGGAGTAAGCATGGTACTGCATCATTCCCTCCTTCGTCTACACGAGTCTTGCCCACTCAGGAGGCCCCTAGTACATCTAGCGCGCCAATACTCCTTACTATGCAACAATTAACGGCTGTAATGGATAATTCTGTCAAAAACATTTTAGCCAAAATGAACACTTATCAGCGTAAGCGCGACTGCTCTGTTTTAGATACTGAAGAGCATGACGACGCTGATAATAATGGTTCTGAAGGGCCCCTAACCCAGTCTGATGGGGCCAGGGAGGTTTTGTCTGAGGGAGAAATTACTGATTCAGGGAACATTTCTCAACAAGCTGAACCTGATGTGATTACGTTTAAATTTAAGTTGGAACATCTCCGCATTCTGCTTAAGGAGGTATTATCCACTCTGGATGATTGTGACAAGTTGGTCATCCCAGAGAAACTATGTAAAATGGACAAGTTCCTAGAGGTCCCGGGGCTCCCAGAAGCTTTTCCTATCCCCAAGCGGGTGGCGGACATTGTTAATAAAGAATGGGAAAGGCCCGGTATTCCTTTCGTCCCTCCCCCCATATTTAAAAAATTGTTTCCTATGGTCGACCCCAGAAAGGACTTATGGCAGACAGTCCCCAAGGTCGAGGGAGCGGTTTCCACTTTAAACAAACGCACCACTATACCCATAGAGGATAGTTGTGCTTTCAAAGATCCTATGGATAAAAAATTAGAAGGTTTGCTTAAAAAGATGTTTGTTCAGCAGGGTTACCTTCTACAACCAATTTCATGCATTGTCCCTGTAGCTACAGCCGCATGTTTCTGGTTCGATGAGCTGATAAAGGCGGTCGATAGTGATTCTCCTCCTTATGAGGAGATTATGGACAGAATCAATGCTCTCAAATTGGCTAATTCTTTCACCCTAGACGCCACTTTGCAATTGGCTAGGTTAGCGGCTAAGAATTCTGGGTTTGCTATTGTGGCGCGCAGAGCGCTTTGGTTGAAATCTTGGTCAGCTGATGCGTCTTCCAAGAACAAGCTACTTAACATTCCTTTCAAGGGGAAAACGCTGTTTGGCCCTGACTTGAAAGAGATTATCTCTGATATCACTGGGGGTAAGGGCCACGCCCTTCCTCAGGATCGGCCTTTCAAGGCAAAAAATAAACCTAATTTTCGTCCCTTTCGTAGAAATGGACCAGCCCAAAGTGCTACGTCCTCTAAGCAAGAGGGTAATACTTCTCAAGCCAAGCCAGCTTGGAGACCAATGCAAGGCTGGAACAAGGGAAAGCAGGCCAAGAAACCTGCCACTGCTACCAAGACAGCATGAAATGTTGGCCCCCGATCCGGGACCGGATCTGGTGGGGGGCAGACTCTCTCTCTTCGCTCAGGCTTGGGCAAGAGATGTTCTGGATCCTTGGGCGCTAGAAATAGTCTCCCAAGGTTATCTTCTGGAATTCAAGGGGCTTCCCCCAAGGGGGAGGTTCCACAGGTCTCAGTTGTCTTCAGACCACATAAAAAGACAGGCATTCTTACATTGTGTAGAAGACCTGTTAAAAATGGGAGTGATTCATCCTGTTCCATTAAGAGAACAAGGGATGGGGTTCTACTCCAATCTGTTCATAGTTCCCAAAAAAGAGGGAACGTTCAGACCAATCTTAGATCTCAAGATCTTAAACAAGTTTCTCAAGGTTCCATCGTTCAAGATGGAAACCATTCGAACTATTCTTCCTTCCATCCAGGAAGGTCAATTCATGACCACAGTGGATTTAAAGGATGCGTATCTACATATTCCTATCCACAAGGAACATCATCGGTTCCTAAGGTTCGCATTCCTGGACAAGCATTACCAGTTCGTGGCGCTTCCTTTCGGATTAGCCACTGCTCCAAGGATTTTCACAAAGGTACTAGGGTCCCTTCTAGCTGTGCTAAGACCAAGGGGCATTGCTGTAGTACCTTACTTGGACGACATTCTGATTCAAGCGTCGTCCCTTCCTCAAGCAAAGGCTCACACGGACATTGTCCTGGCCTTTCTCAGATCTCACGGATGGAAAGTGAACGTGGAAAAGAGTTCTCTATCTCCGTCAACAAGGGTTCCCTTCTTGGGAACAATAATAGACTCCTTAGAAATGAGGATTTTTCTGACAGAGGCCAGAAAAACAAAACTTCTAGACTCTTGTCGGATACTTCATTCCGTTCCTCTTCCTTCCATAGCGCAGTGCATGGAAGTGATCGGTTTGATGGTAGCGGCAATGGACATAGTTCCTTTTGCGCGCATTCATCTAAGACCATTACAACTGTGCATGCTCAGTCAGTGGAATGG